>NC_143194.1:26223333-26526363 GCF_051530095.1 Phoenix dactylifera
CTATGACGGGAGAATATAGCTGACATCTAAACTACTTAAAGATATTTCGCGAAAACTACATCTACACTAGTTGAGTTTCTCCCGTACTCCCATCTATTATGGTTGTTTTATAAATCTAGTTTGCCTTTTTTTTTGTTGTGACGATATTCACCAAGGCAGGCATGTGAAGTCACGGATCTTGATACATGGCCAATAGTTGATCAAAACCAGGTTAGTTTTCAACTTATCATGGGTATTCTACAACCTCTCTCAGTTCATAGAGTTAGAAGAATCGACACATTTACTTCTGTTCTCTGCTGCCGCATATTAAGTGTCTGGAGATGCAGTGATTTCTTTCTAGCTTTGATGAACTTCCTACAACCATAGGCATGCGCTGCAGGTGACCTTAATTTCTCTTGAAAGGCTTTCACCGCTGACACAGGAAACTCATGGCCTCTATTTTTTTTTTCAATAGGTCAAACAGATCATACACTTCTGAAATGAATATATCTAATAAACAATAAAAATAAGAGATGGTTCAGGAGTGGAGGAATGGTCTCATAGCTGTTCCAAAAGAAACCGAGCATCAAAGGATACAACCCAATCAGTAGCTCTATTTATCTTCATGTATGCATGAGCTGCCCGAAATATTGTGCAATTCTTTATCAACTTGAAGATGTCCTGTAGTAACGAATGCCTACAGTCCTTTCTGGCTTAACCCTAGATCCATCCAATAACTGTAGCAGAATTCCCTTCAAGTCGAATACACCCCGCCCTTGAAATGAGCCTTGCAAAGGTAACGCCTTTTTATTTAGCCCTCAGCTTCGCACCAAGCACGAAAATGTCGAAAATGCAAGTACCTCCTACCGCACCAATTCAGAATTAGGACCTCTGATCGCAAAGCTAACTCCGCCTCCACTACCGCCATCCGATACACTACCATTGAAGTTAACTTTGATAAAATTCGGATGTGGGGGCTCCCAACAAATGAAAATCATTGAATCGTTGCAAGAGCTGAACGAAGTCTTAGATATCCCTTGCTATCATGGTATCTCCAGTGGTGGGATACTGATTAATCTCGGTAGCATGAAGTAGGGCTCTCTCGGCAATAACCCTCGATTGTTGGCATCTCCTTTTTCAGTGTAACAGCCCTGCAGCTTTTAAGGCATTAGCTTGGCTACAAGTGAATTAGATTAACATAATTTTGGTCCAAAATGAATGTTCTATATTTGATTAAGAACTAACCTTCAAGATTTTCAATTATGCACTTAGACACACGCACACAAGTTTTTTCAAAAAAAATGGAGGAGGAGGGGGGATTCAGTTTTTATTGTTGATGATATATTATTTACCATTTTTAATAAATCTTCTATGGAATATATCATGGAAAATACATTTTGATTGTTATATTAGAAAGAATAGAAGATTTTGGAGAAAGAATAGAAAATTTTGGAAATAAAAATAGAGGTTGCACATTGCCACCATTGTGTTGTATTGTATTTATAGATGCATGCTTACATACAAATACTGATGGAAATAGATACATACTTACGTAAGAATACAAATGAAAAGTTTGATCCAATAGATTTGGGTTTAAATATAAATTTCAAATTCAAATTTAAAATACAACAGAAATGATAATTTTGCATCACCCAAGATTCAGGGAAGATGATTACATGGCTGATGTTTAAAATTCAAATTTAAATTTGCAATGCACTAGAAATGATAATCATGTTAGCATACCTTGTAATTGCGTGTATCAAGTCTGCTATCAATGGCTAATGTTTGAAATTTAAAATCAAATTTAAAATGTATATTGGTATATCTCATAATTCAGGCTGGCATGAATCAAATCTGCTATAAATATTCTTACATAACATATTTAAATATAATTAGCTTACAATTCATATGTAGTTCTTATAATTTATGTTTGTCCTATTTTTGACATATTTCGATCTAGGAAATCTAATGCATCAATAGAATGAGTTATAAAACTGCAGTAAATCGAGATGAATGAATCCAAAATATTATCCTAATAAAAATACAAAGAGGAAGTGAAAATGCTTAATGAGAATTTTGACAATTCCATTCTTCAAATGGTTATCATTTTATGTTTAGTTGTTACACACTTAGCATTTAATATTTAGTCCAACACACACCTATTATAATGCTTGCATGTATTTATGCATGTTTAGCATATATTTTTTATGTGCATCATTTTTTTTTTGTAAAAAAATGGATTTATTAAACCAATCTAGTAAAAATACATCCACGAAAATCAAAAAATAAAATATACAAAAAATCTAAAAAAAATTCTGATGCAACAGTCCAAAAGGTAATTCCTATATGATTAGCACCTTATAAGACAGAAGAGAAGCAGCCATCCTCTAACAATCGAGTAGTAATTAAAGGGTTGAAAATGGTCTCGAGCCAGCCCGACTTCAGGCCGAGCTTCGAGCAAAGCCCGAAAAAAATTCGGGCCGAGTTTGGGCTTAAATATAGAGTCCATTTGTTTCTTGGGTCGGGCTCAGATATGTCATGGCCTGGCCCGAGTCTAAGCCCGAACAAGGCCTGAACTGAAGCCCAAATTTAGGCGAAATTTATTTTTTTATATATATTATTATTTAGAGAGAATAATGAGAAAGTAAATAACAAATTAAAATAGATTTAGCTGAAAATTATGTATTATGTATCAGTTACTTATATTATACAAGAGAGCCTAATTTTTAATTAGCTCATTTAGTTACGAAGCAATATTATGAATATTAAACTTTAATTCGGTTTTGGCCCAAATGGCTTATTCAGGCTAGCCCAATCAGGTTTGGGCCGGGTTTAGGTTGGGCTCGGTCTTAGATTATCCAAAAAATTTTGAGTCTAAACCTAGCTCGACCAACTTCTAGCCCTAAATGATTAATGGGAACTAATTTCAATTGACTGGAAGGCACTCTAATCACAGTCAATGAGTCACCTTCAAATAAAATCACCACAAGCTTTAATCCTTTCCGCAACTCAGCCATTGGTTCTGCCATCTAAAACAATCGGGCTTCCACAACTGCTCCACCATAATCATCCTTATTCAGAACACTGTCATGCGAGGAAATAGAAGGTGGTGGGCTCCAAAGAAAAATAATCATGCGAGGAGATCCGGAATCTGCGATACTATGTACACTGTTCAATGCGCAGATCTACATGTACGGACATACAAGTACAAAGACTAAACAAATAAACATTATAAACAACTATCGAAATCAAGAGGTGAGAATTTAACTTTCGGTCAAGGAAAGATTAATTCTAAAACAGCTGTCAAACAAATGATTTTGTTATCAATCACCCTTTTGCTGTCCAATCTAACCTAACCCATTTGCAGCTGGCTAGTTGCTGCTATTTAGTTTGAGTCGAGCAACCTGGTCTTTTTAAGAATTATCTAGCAAGTACAAGTGCAAGTAGATATTATTTCATAAAAAGGAAGAAGAGGAAGGTGTTGCCAGATATCAAAATATCTATTTTATAGTTTATTTATAGACTAGCTATCAAAGTCATAGTTCTCGCAGAACATTCTTGCAAGCGTATATTCCTTATTAAATATTTTAATTATAATATTTGTGAAGAAAGAATCGTAAGTAGGCTTTCATCCGAATCCTTAGGATGGTGGGTTGAGTGTTGCCGTGGCAATTTATTTCTCCATGTCAAACACCGATGTTCAGATGGTTGCCGACAAATGCGTCTTTATTTCACATTTTCGGTGTTCAAAATTTTCAAGGAAATTTAGCCCAATCTCGGCACCATGCGGCAGTCACGCAAACTTTATTTGACCAATATAATTGAATCGCTGCCTACCCACACCACTTGCTTAAAGTGACCAAGCAGCGGCATGTACCATGTACTTGCGGCGAACGATTTGTCTTGACCTAGGGTTGATCTTTCTGGCGAAAGAATGGATTCACTATCAATCATTTGATCATCCACCACACGGATCTGAAAGCACTCCAAACCCTATCAGTGATCTATCTATGCAGATCTCAAAGCAAGTAGTCGATAATCTAGTGGTGAATTCATACTAAAGAAAGGGTAAATCATTCTTTTGCACGAAAGGCATAATCCAAGATCGACCAGAAATAGTATGTTAGCAGGACCAACACAATTAAATCTTTCTTTACAATTCCACCACTGTAGTTTGCTGAAAAAAGATTTTCACTGAAATATTTTTCCTGCGATGCTGATGCATGGATATATGATGTCAAGAAATGTAATTTTTGCATGTTTGCTTGATTACAAAAAAATGATATATTTTAAAGTGGTTTGTATTTAGTTAAGTACCTACTTTTATAAAAAGTTGCCTAAAATATTTATTATATCTTCAATAAAAAATTCATATTTCGTTTTATTTAAAAACTTAAAGTTATATTTGGAAAAAAATAATTTTTAGTCAATAAAAATTAATTTTTTCATATCGCATATCAATTATTTTTTATAAAATATTAAAATTTTATTTCTATAAAAAATTATTTTTATATTTTTTTTATAAAAAAAACAAGTATAAGATTTTTTTTCCCGCTTGCCACACCTTCCACCATTCCCATCCCACGAGCCGAACGGCTCCCAAGTCCTCAGTGGCCTTCAGCTTTTAACTCGGACCCATCCACAGCAAAGCGAAGGGTCCCTTTTCCTTTGCCGTGGTCCTTCTTGTTTGTCCACTAAGTCCCTTTTAAATTTTAATCAGTACAACATCCCCACCGAAAGCACGCTCTACAGTGTCGACAAACCCCTCGTTGTCCTTCCCTAATCATATCATAATCTTTTAATAATCACCCTCATATAAGCTAAACTGTCCAAACTAATCCACATCGAAATCATCCAGATCCTATGAAAACTAATTAAAAAATAGAAAAGTACACCTCGAGTCGCGCCTTCCCAGGACCAAACGGACGGTCGGGATAAAAAATGTTCGCCGTCTCAGGGTGGGGACACGTACTGAGTGGATCACGTGGCAGGGATTAATAAAGATAAAGCATAGGCTGAGGGATTGGAGCAGGAGATTCCACACGTGTCCCATGAGCAATGGAGAACAACGCCGTCGCTTCCCAATAGAGATGTGCACGGTTCTGATCGGCTCAATTGAAAATTATTCTTAAAGTTGAACCAACCTAAATTAATTTTCTAAAACCTAGAGCGAAACCAAACCGATTTTATACAAAATCTATTTCAAACCGATTCAAAAAATTTAATTCAGTTTAAATTGGTTTATCGAATCTCTTGCAACATCATGATCTACTCAAAAAATGGAGCTTCCCCTCTGACAAGATGAAAAGGGCCGGGGGGAGATAAAGAAAGGATGTCACACTCAAACATCTATCATCAATAAAAATCGAATCTTTTATTAAATAGATGCCATACTCATACAAAATAAAATGAGGATCTACGAAATATCCAATAGAGAACAAAGAATAAAAAGTGGATCCAATGCTATCCTAAAAAAACACTTACATCAAAATAATAACTGAATCTTCAATCAAAGATTCAAAAAAAATAATTCGATATTCACCTTAAAACCAAGGAAGTCAACCTCTGACGTGAGATCACTCGATTGTAAAGAGCATCTACAAAATAGTTTCTTTTCTACTTCTCGTTCCACATCCTTTTCAGCTCTTCTGGATCATACTCTCCATCACCCTCCTGAGCCAGTGCTGCTCATTTGGTCATGCACTAGATCATGGAATTGAGAGAAAGGCAAGCGCATGGAAAGGGGCGGTTGGGGTTTTTTCCTTTGACGAAAAAGGGGCAGCTAACGTTAAAATGAAGTGGACAACTGGTGGTAGGATATAAAAGAGCTGTTGATGTTTCTTAAAAACTTGTTTGTTCCGTAAAAAATTTTTTTTTTATTGAAATGTTTTTTCTAAGAATATAATTTTTGAAAATATGATGTCTTGAAAAATAATTTTGATATATGTAGTTGATTATGAAAAAGTGGTATATTCCAAAGTAGTTTATATTTGATTAAGCATCTACTTTCCAAAGAAAATTATATAAAATATCTATTATGCTCATAATAAAGAGAAAGATCTTACTCATGGATTTTGATGGCTTGAAAAAAAAAAAGAACCCCAATTGCCAGCCATTGAGAAAGTAGCTTTTTTTATGTCCTCTATGGATTAATTTGGTTTGAAGCCGACTTTTTGTAGGAACATGAACCGAAACCGAGCTGATTTTTTTTAGATCTAATAGATTCAAACCCATAACAAATTGAATGTAGAAAAATCTGAACCAAATCAAACTAAAATAATCAGTTTGGAGCGGCTTTGCAGTTTGATTGGTTTTCTCGCACACCCCTGTTTCCAAGAGAGTCGTGGCTTCTTTCTTCTTTTGGTAGTAACAGCTGGGTACGTTCATAACAAGATGCATCTAATAGAAAAGTGCAGCCTAATACGGGCCAAACGTAAAGCTCATAAAGGCTTTTACTAGGTTAGGACCAGTTGAATGATGGACCACTTAGATCCAATATCTTATCTACTAGGTTAGGACCATGCAAGGCTTGCTCGGTTTAGTGTATGGGACAAATCGATTTCTCGTGTCACGTAAAGCTTGTTTCCCAAGAAGAGTGAAACATTTACGCAAGGGACAGATATTGGACTATCACAATACTATGAGAAATTGCCCCAACGCCTGCAATTAGGATGCTGTTCCCTTTTCTCCTGCGCATCATCCGGGCGTTTTTAAGTTTCTCGGCACGATTGATGGTAATTCATGCGAGAGAAAAAGTAGATGACAAGCTCATGTATTTAAAATCACAATTAGTTAAGTCAATATTTTCGATTCTATCATTCACAATATATTGCGAAGCAAATTACAACCATGTTTGTCTTTATGGTAAATCTAAAATATTACTAGTTTCCCCAAACGAAACAGAATTATGGGAAAAGAAAATGTTATTTTAGACTCTTATCAATAATATGATTGTGTAGATATGCTAGCAAAACAACTTTCTTTTCCTCCTTCTTGCTTGCTATGAAATAAAGTTTTAAGCAAAAAAATGCTTAATGTGAAGGTCCTGTTTGGGTATCCCTCGAAAGATACTGGGTTGATTGATGGAGTAATGAATTCTTATCTTTTAAAGATAATTAATTACTTTTGAGAAATAATTTACCTAACTGCGGCCGTCGCATCTCCTCCAACGGTCGACCTTCTCCGAAGAATGTGCAGCGTCCAAACAGACTTGCACGCTTTTAGACTTGGAAATTGGTCTACGAAGAACCAGAAACCAACCAAAATCTATCGAAAATCATGCATCTGGAATCACTTCACTATCATAAGAACTCAAAACGAGCCTTGATTGAAGGCATTTCTTTCATTTTATTAATGAAGGTGAGTTGAGGCTATAAAGCCATCATTCAAGGCAGGAATATATAACGCTCCTTTCCTTCTTCCATCTGTCATAAATTCTTGGCTCGATGCATCCCAAAGGCCCTTTAGAAATGGTTTTTGGTTTGCTAGCCTTTTTCTGTCTGCTAATTTGGATGTGATGGACCCTCGATCCTCCAAGATACACAAGAAGGGGTTCCTTCTCTTCAAGCGGGGCCCCATTCACATGCAAAGGCTTCACATGCGACGGATGAGGTGAAGCAGACATCTCAGAGAGCGGCATATGCCCGTTTGAGCCTCTATATCTGCTGCACTTCCCACTGCTCCTTCCCCACCACCTAACACTTATTACAGTGCCCAAACCCCTCTAGTACTCTCGCCCATCCCTCACTACCTCTCTGTACTCAGGAAGGAAGGGGAGGATGCTTCCTTCCTTCGCCGCTCTCCATCACCTCTGGCTATGCTATTTCACCTTCCTCTCCCTTCATCTCTGTGCTAGAGCCCTCCCTCAACAGGTTGGGCATGGCTACCGTTTGGTCTCCATAGAAGAGAACCCCAGCGGAGGAGGGCTGGTAGGATATCTCCAAGTGAAGCAGAGCACCACAACTTATGGCCCTGATATCCCCCATCTGAGGCTCTTTGTCAAGTAAGCAAAAAAAAAGAAGGAAAATGAACTCTATATTCTTGAAAAAGTGAACAAAAGATTGTATTCTTGTTTGGTTCTTTATTGTTCGGTAGATATGGTATCCCAGTAAGTTTATGTTAAGTATAATATATGAACTTTTTATTATTCTGCTGGCTTTTTTTGGGATAAAAGCTTGTTGGCTTTTTTTTTGGGGGAGGATGCTCATTTTATAAGAATGCTGCTGGTAATGGATTTTCTTTACATTATCAGTTGTCTACTATATTTTAGAAGAAACCCTTTGTTTCCTATGGGGGCTTTTGATAAACTCCAGGTTTATTTACTGGCATATATTTTAATGGCTACGGTTCTTTTCTCCAGCTATTGATTCTGGCAAGTTTATATGAGGAAGCCATGATTACATTCTTTCTTAAAATACCTAAAATACATTCTATTTTAAATGGGGTTTGAAAAACTCTGAGTCTGCTATTTCTTCAGAAGAGCACGGATGTGTATTTTTTTTTTTCTTTTTTGTATGAAATTCGTATTAGATTGCTATTTGGTTTCTTTCTAACAAATGGATTTGCTGTAGCTTCTATTCAATTGCAAAAGCTTTTTTTTCTTTATCTAATGCATGGATTTCGGATACACCTAAAGGTTAGAGCTATTCTGCCTTTATGGGCGTGCTATACTTATGACCTAAAATTTTTATTACTGCCTTTCCCCTTTTCGATTGGAAGACGACCATGATAAATATTTGTGTAATCAAGAAAAGCCCATGGGTTTTGAAAAATTTCAGATATATTACCAATAAAAGTCTAATTTCTCCCCCTGGTTTCATAGAAAAAAGGGGGAAAAAATTAAGAATGCAGAGGGATCTTTGATTTGCTATTTGTTCCAAGTTCCAGGGTATGTTATGTGTTCTGTTCTAAAAAAATTATATGAATTTACACTCATGAAGCTTCTTTGGTCCTTTGTTGATAACTTATAGGCATGAAACCCAAGATCGCTTGAGAGTTCATATAACTGATGCAGAAAAGGAAAGATGGGAAGTCCCATACAACTTGCTCCCAAGGGAGCAACCCCCAGCTTCAGGGAGTTCCTATGGGAAATCTTCAAGCAGTCCCTTCACAGCTTCAGAGTATGCGGGCGATGAATTAGTCTTCTGTTACACAGCTGACCCATTTGTTTTTGCAGTAAGGAGAAAATCCAATGGGCAATCCCTCTTTAATTCAAGCTATGGGACTATGGTATTCAAGGACCAATACCTTGAGATCTCCACTCAATTGCCGAAGACTGCTGCTCTCTATGGTCTTGGTGAAAACACTCAGCCTGGCGGGATCCGGCTGCGGCCGAAAGACCCCTACACCCTATACACGACCGATATATCGGCCATTAATCTTAATACTGACCTCTATGGATCTCACCCTGTCTATATGGACTTGAGGAACGAAGGAGAGGCCTCTGCTCATGCCGTGTTGTTGCTCAACAGCAATGGAATGGATGTTTTCTATCGAGGGGCCTCTCTCACATACAAGGTCATTGGAGGAGTATTTGATTTCTACTTCTTCGCAGGACCGACGCCTTTGGCAGTTGTGGAGCAATACACTTCATTGATTGGTCGCCCTGCTCCCATGCCCTATTGGGCACTAGGTAAATTTCTTTCTTCACCCATTTTTCTTCCATCCTTTGAACCAAGCTTTTCATTGTGTTGCTGCATTATTCTTATTGCTCAAGTAGATACATCTAATGAGATATTAGAAAACTTGTTGGTAATGGTAATTGGTCGATCCATTCACTATTTCATTTTTTTCAGCTTTACAAGCACAAGGGATATTATGATTAGTGAGTTGTTGGCACTCACTAAGGTAGCTGTTGGCATTTATTTTTAACAACATATAGGTCACTTGACTACCAATATAAGTTAGGGGATTGGCATGCTTCCTGTGAAACTAGTGTTTTTTTTTTTTTTTTGAATTGAAATGGAGGAAGGGAAATGCTTCTCCCAACTTTTGTGTGAAATTAGTGGTGATGATTTTTCTGGTGTTTGAGCTAGTGATGGTTAAGTTCATAGCAATGCTTCTTGTAAAATGTTAATGAAGGAATTAATCTTGGGACTGCAGGTTTTTTTAGTAATAATTTTGTTGTTTTTCTTTAAAAAATGTTGAGATACCTTTCTGCTAAACCTTATTCCATTTAACCCATCCTGGAAGTTCCCACTTCTTTATTCCTATTAATTGCAGTTGGTTACTATGGGTAAGATGGAAATAGAAGTATTTTATTCCTAGATCCATAGCCACTGTCTTTTTACCTTGGAACCAAGTTCCTTTCCATTCCCCTTTAAATAGCCACCATTATTTAAAAGAAAAGAAGAAAAAGAGTCCTACCTTATATGCAAATAAGATAGATCCCGTCAATTATACACTCCCATTGGTCTTGTTTTTAGTCTTGTTTTTTTGTCCTGGACTCCTATATATAAACAAAATTAAGGGACCAGGTTACTCATTATATACTTGATGTTTCATTTTATCATTAATCCGTTAAACAATCAGTTTTGTAATTAAGAAGCTATCATTTAGTTTCTTTAATGGCTTCTTAGGCTCAGAACAAGCATCATTGGTTGATGCTTGAAAAAGTATACCAAAAGGGATCATGATGTTTAGGGATTACCAAGCAAAGACTGAGCTATTTAACTAAGTTCGCTCACAACTGAGTGTTGCCCAACTAGCTTTAGTGGAGGTTCATAAATAAGAAAAGGAGCTATAGTGCAGCTAATGATGAGGGTTGGTAATGTTGCTTCCTCTACTTTGCAGGATTCCACCAATGCAGGTGGGGCTATCGCAACCTCTCTGTCGTGGAAGCGGTCGTGGAGGGCTACAAAAATGCCCACATACCGCTTGATGTGATCTGGAATGATGATGATCATATGGATGCAGCTAAGGATTTCACACTGGACCCTGTCAACTACCCTCGTCCTAAGCTCCTGGCCTTCCTCGACAAAATCCACTCTCAAGGCATGAAGTACATAGTCCTGATCGACCCTGGAATTGCTGTAAACTCCACTTATGGTGTCTTTCAGAGGGGAATGGCCAAGGATATCTTCATCAAGTATGAAGCCGAGCCCTACCTAGCACAAGTTTGGCCTGGGCCTGTCTACTTCCCTGATTTCCTGTACTCAGGAACAGTCTCCTGGTGGGTTGATGAGATTGCACGGTTCCACAAGCTTGTGCCTGTCGATGGCCTCTGGATCGATATGAATGAAGCTTCAAACTTCTGCACTGGAAAATGTGAGATCCCAAAAGATCATTTGTGCCCTGTTCCAGACTCCACGACACCTTGGGAATGTTGCTTAGACTGTAAGAACATAACAAATACCAGATGGGATGACCCACCTTACAAGATCAATGCATCAGGGATGCAAGCCCCATTGGGCTACAAGACTATAGCAGCAAGTGCAATGCATCATGATGGCATACTGGAGTATAATGCACACAGCATCTATGGTTTCTCCCAAGCCGTTGCTACTCACGAGGCGCTTCAAGGCCTCGAGGGGAAGCGCCCCTTCATACTCTCACGCTCTTCCTTTGTGGGATCGGGAGCCTATGCTGCGCATTGGACAGGTGATAACAAAGGCACATGGGATGATCTCCGATATTCAATATCAACCATGTTAAATTTTGGTATCTTCGGTATGCCGATGGTTGGCTCAGACATTTGCGGGTTCTACCCGCAGCCTACGGAGGAACTCTGCAATCGATGGATCGAGCTGGGTGCATTTTATCCCTTCTCAAGGGACCATGCCAACTTTGCCTCACCCCGGCAAGAGCTCTACCAGTGGGACTCAGTCGCCAAGTCTGCTAGAAATGCCTTGGGACTAAGGTACAAGCTGCTTCCATATCTCTACACATTGAACTACGAAGCTCACGTCAGTGGCGCCCCGATTGCAAGGCCGGTCTTTTTCTCATTCCTTAATTTCACTGCGAGCTATGGCCTGAGCACTCAGTTCTTGCTAGGGAGCAGTGTCATGGTGTCCCCCGTCCTGAAGCAGGGAGCATCGTCGGTTGAAGCGTTGTTCCCCCCTGGTACTTGGTATAGTTTGTTCGACTTCACCAAGGCCGTGGTGTCGCAGGATGAGCGTTACGTAACGCTCGATGCGCCGCTGAACGAGGTTAACGTGCATGTCTACCAGAACACCATACTTCCCATGCAGCGTGGAGGAATGATCTCCAAGGAGGCGAGGACCACCCCATTTACTCTAGTGGTTACCTTCCCTCTTGGAGCCACCCAAGGTGATTCAAAGGGAAATGTCTACGTGGATGACGATGAGCGCCCGGAGATGAAACTTGTGGAGGGCGAGGCAACATATGTCGATTTCTATGCCAGCGTCCGTGAGAAGAGAGTGACAGTGTGGTCTGAGGTGAAGATGGGGAAATTTAGTTTGGAGAAGGGGTTGATGATTGAAAAGGTGAGCGTATTGGGACTACAGGGAGGCACCGGAAAGGGGCTGGCGATTGAGGTGGATGGGCAACCTCTCAATGATATCTCTAATGTTTATTTCAGGGAGTCTCCTGCAGTGCATGTGGAGAAGCTGGAGGTTGGGAATAAGAGGAACAGTATGATGGTTGAGATTGGGGGGCTGGCATTGCCGCTGGGGAAAAAGTTCTCCATGTCCTGGGTAATGGGGATCGAGGGATGAGTTTAGGATTTCACGAGACTTGTTTCATGGTAATTTTTATGCTGCTCTCTTTCCTTTCAATTCTCTTATTTCCGTTTGTTTTCTGAGATTAAGTGAAGGATAATCCACTAAAGAGCCGAGAAAAATCTCTCGTTGCTGCTTTATTCTAAATTTGCTGAAAACAATCCTCCAACTTTCTGATGTTAAACTTTGGGTTTAGTTGCTGCCTTTTCCTGTCTACGAAGAGAGAGCTTTAATTTTATCAATCCCGACAAATTGCATCTTTTTGAGCCTGATCCGCTGCATGGGTCGGTAATGCAGTTGTTCATTCCCCTTTGATGAGGCAGATCCAGTCCTCGTCTAACAAAATAATTTACTTTGTCCATTTACTAAGATTCTCCTACAGAGAAGCAATTGTAGACACAAACTCTTATGCAGGACAATGAGCAGCCGGGGCGGATGGCATCTATATAATTGTGCACCACTACAGCAAGCTTCCTGTAAATCTGACTTCTTGCTGCGCCCACCCTTACCCTTGCATGGCACTCAGTTAACCATGGGAATGGGTGTTGAAAATTATTGAAAATTGATGACATAGAATCCAACAATATCCGTCCCGAGCTCTACAAGGATCTTTATCCATGATAAAGAGTCCTTCGGACATATTTTTAGAGTGTATCAGCTTGCACCTAGCGCAGAAGCTTTTATTTAGAAACTGGATCACTTCTGAAGAAAATGCTCCACTTTGCAAAGTAAAGGAAAAATAAAATAGTTTTTTCTGCGCGAAATCATCATAGGTTTTTAATGTTTTAAGCATCCTTCTTGAAATTTCTATCCAGACTTTACTAGAATGTTTAAATGTTCTCTTGATGGTCAGATGATGCATGATGCGTCTAGATGTACGGTTTGTGTTGCTATTCTTATAATTTGGAGAAATACAACTAAGTTTTCAGAAATGGATGGTAACAAATTGATGACAGCAACTTTTTTTTTTCTTTTTAGAGGAATGATCGCAGCAATCTAATTTTTGTACTTGAATGAACAAGATGTGGATATGAAGGTATGTCCTCATTTCAGATATTCCATTATGAACCTTGACACGAATATAAACAGACAACAAAAAAGCCATCTGGATATGCACCTACAAAGAAGAGCAAACGCCCAACAAAGAACCCTCCCAGGTATATCCAAGCTTCTACGTATCCTCCTTTGCCACAGGGCTTGGGCTAAGAGCTCCGTCCTGTAGTAAACAAAGCCTAACTTCTTATGTATAGACCTCCTAGTTCTGTTTATTGCACCACTTGGCCATCAATCATGACACCAAGCACATACTCTTCTTCTTTTTTTACTTGGAGATAAAATTCGCATGCCACCAAACCCAGTCAACTGAACTAAGCCCGGTTTATTAAGACTTCTAAAATACTCACGGGCAAAATCTGGTTATGTAATCATCTATGCCTTCTAATATAGGCTCTATTTGGAGGAGCTGTTGGCAGTAGAGCTTTTGAAAGTAGAACTATTGTAAGTAGAGCTTTCTGAAGTAGAGCTTTTATAAAAAGCTGTTTATTGTTTGGTAATTACATTTCTAAAGTGTTGTGGTACTTTAACATGTATGTGGTAAACAAACTGAGAAAGTACTTTTGTACGACAAAATTACAATAAAGGACATTATATAGAATTATACAATAGAGCATAATAAAATATAACATATATTATTATATAAATATATGATATAATATAATATTACTGTAATATAATATAATATTATTATAATATAGTAATATAACATTGTATACTATAGCATAATAGTTTAATATAATATTAAATTATTTAGTATAACATATCAATATATTATGATATAATATAATATAATATTATATTTATAGTATAATATAATGTTAAAAACCTTCTTATTGTATTAAAAACATGGGTTTGTAAAACCAAAAAAAATGCAATTTAGTGTAGCAAACCTTTGAGAGATGATGACAAATTTTATCGGCAAAAGAAGAGGGTTTGTCATCATCTCTCAAAGGTTTGCTACACTAAATTGCATTTTCTTTGGTTTTACAAATCCATGTTTCAGTTTCTTGTAAAACATTTCTTGTAAGTCCCCACATACCATGTCTGGAAAAGAAAAATATCTCAAATGACTGTTTCGAACCTTCCTCTTTACAAATCAAATTAACCAAAAAGTTCTTTGAAAAAATATCTTCAACCAACTGAGATTAAGAAAAAATGAATCTTTAACATGACAACAATCTGGATGCACAAAATACTATTTATGAATTTTACGATATTCCTGTTAATGCAATTCATGCCGAGTACTTCATGAGCTAGCTTTCTGCAGTAAATTCCCTGATAGTGATGACCATGAAACGACAAGCAGTAAATATCCCATTCCAGCACTATGTTGTAGTAATTCTCCCCCCTGACCCTCAACTGCAGCATTAAGTCCTCTGCGAATTTATTCCAGCTCTGACAAGTACGCGTGGGTCTTCGGTTGAAGCTCTGGAATTGAGTAAATGCGAAGGGCACGACTCCTTGGTGCCGTGAATCTCGCATCAAAAGTTAGCAGGCTGGTACATTTATGCAAACAGCTACCTTGTGGTACAAAGCTCGTAATTATCTCTTGCATGGTTGGATCACCGGAAACCTGGCATGCAAGATCGTCCTTAAATTGGAGCGGGCCAAATTCGGTGGTTTGGACTTTGGACTGTCTCGTTTTGCAGCTTTATTTTCGATCTTTCCTTGACTAAGGAATATCAAACCACAATGTCTTTGTAAATGCTTCTCTCCAATTTGGAGTTGAATTGGAGAATCCAACCTTCCATCACCATGATCTATGTATGATGTGACAATCACGACTATTTGAGTCATGGAGTCTTATACAGCATGTCCACTCAATTATAACAGCCACACAATAAATGAATAGTCATGGTTAAGGGACTTAATCTTGTCCAATTCAATTCCAAATTGAAAAAGGAGCTTGACTCATTTATAAAACATTTAAGTTTTTGTAATGCATGCCTAATGTTTTCTGAATGTTATGGATAAAGTTTTTCCTTGTGCTATTCACAAACCAAGCCAAATAAAGCTACTTTTATTTGCAAAAACCCTGCATGTTTTTGGTTGCTATGTCTGTTGAACAAAATAACTCTATACACAAATAATCTTCATGGGTTTATAATGTAGGGGCTAGAGTTGGGTTAGGTTGGATCAGGGTATGCTTGTCCCAGACCCAACACGGTTCAATGCTTTAGTCTTGATTTTAGTAGACTTGGACCTAATCTATTGGTTGACTAGTTTTGGACCATGGAACATATTTTAAACCCCATGGGTCTATATTCAAATTCTGGTCGCGACCTAGTTGGGTCCATATTTGAAGTCTAACATTAACCATTATCGTATAGCTAAAGTATATCAATTAATAATAAAATCATTGAAATTTTTAGGTAAAACTAAAAAGCCAACTTAAACATAAATTTTGATTAAAAACTATTTTAATTTGATCCAAACAAACAAACATACCTATGGAACAAGTCTACAAACTATGATGTAATATATAGACACACACCCTTATACTTGAGAAGAACATTGTAAATATGAATCTTCTAAAACAAATAATAAATATTTAAGTATGATTATGTGAAAGTAGGTGAGAGGAGATGGGGTTGTAGACATAAATAATGAAGGATTGATTTAGATAAGGTTCATTGCATGAATTGAAATATAATTAGGGTGAGAAATAAGGGGTCATATATATTTTGAATTTTAGGGTTTGGTTATATCGGGTTTGAATCTAGTCGGGCTTGGTTTTGTTGACCCAAATTAGACTCAGGTATTCTAT
Organism: Phoenix dactylifera; assembly: GCF_051530095.1. Lineage (NCBI taxonomy): Eukaryota > Viridiplantae > Streptophyta > Magnoliopsida > Arecales > Arecaceae > Phoenix > Phoenix dactylifera. Next base: position 26,239,813 of record NC_143194.1, read on the forward strand.
GAGGCAAATCAAATTACATCAGAAAAATAAAACTCAAACCTAGTCCAATTTCCAAATTAGATCCAACTAGTAATCATGACTCACCCACAAGTCTTCAAAAATGAATGGAGTCTGATCTAATTGCATTAGAACTAGGTCGAGTCATAGGCTGACCTGATCTATTTGCAAACTTGTATTTTTGTGAACTAGAATACCTAACAGATTTTCATGACTCATCCATCAGCATATCTTACTTAGTTGTAAGTAATACAAACTTCGAGAACGTTTTTCACCCAGAGCTCCACTCCATGTCGGAAACAATGAGTGCTCTCCATTCTTGGGCATAGCAACTTTGAGAAATTATATCGAGTAATGCATGCACCATATGGCCGTGCATTATACCAATTAGATCGTCTCATTCTTATAGGCTTCATTCATCGTAGTTGTTGGCCCATAGTGCGACGCCACATTGATGCATCCGGTGCAGGGTAGGATATAATTTTGCCAGCAACTTCACGTTCTATTTTGCGCTTCTCAAGCTCGGGTGGTACGAAGTCCAGCTTCCTACGGTCACATTTTTTATCTTCTCGCGGTAGGCAACGGCCAAGCCCATGTACGCAGCAGCACATTACGTCCAAGCCCAGAAAGAATACGTAGAATAGTTACCAGGCCACAGGGTCCAGTTGAACTCAACTTGGAGACCCAACTCCAATCTAGTCCGTTCGATGACCCAAACCGTACGAGCTGGATCATAGAATCCACCAATCAAACACATTCGCCTGTGCGAAAATCAAATTTGAGATAATAGTTGAAGCAACGCACGCCAGCTTCCAAGTCGCAATTTCTTTGGGCCCCAACCAGCAAATTTATCTGAAATCAATTATTTTTCTCTTCTGACGTTCTCCACCTTTCTACTTTGTGCTCCAGCTGGAATGACTAGGGGTGATACCATATATTTATTCATAGATGATTATGCAATTATGTGTCAACAACATATGAAGTTAAGCTTATAATAGATAAAGCGAGTGCGTTTATTCGTGATGCTGTTAAAGCTGAAGTATATCTTTTGGATCAGAAAACATTTCTTCGATCCAATGTGGTCTGTGCTGTTTCTCAGCCCAGGCTAGGATCAAAGCTCCAAGGTTTGTGAACCGGAATGTCGCCAGCAGCAATGGAATTGATTGAGCTCGAAAACCATGGATCCACAGCTCGCTCTATAAGAACTCCGAAGTTTGAACTGAAAGCCTCATGCTTCTAATAATGTCATCAAGACTCCACTATGTAGCAGCCATAGGTTTTACCACCATCCCTCAAATAAAATCAGAGATTAAATTAAGGTTTTGGAGTCAAAGGTACAAGCATACCTTCCACTAGGTTGATCCACCAGCAAATATTCCTTTTCGACAACCCGGATCGCACATGGTTGGTACGGCAACTTGGCTCAGTCCTAGCTGGGTTCCAGCTATTTTTTTAAATTTTTTTTACAGCGCGTCCCGGTGGAAACAATTAACCTGGCCTCCACTGGGTTCCAAATTCCAAAACCCTCGGCGCCAACCATGCCGCGGGCCCCACTTGTACCATCCCGAAACCGCGAAAGCTTTAACTTCCCGGGAGCTCCTCCTCCACGCCTCCAGTGCCGTGCGGGCCACGCCAGTTGGTTTCAATAGCTCGAGGCTCGTGGGCCCCACGTACCCCACGCCTGTCCTCCACGTACCTTTCTTTTCTTGTCAGCTTTGCCAAAGAAAACCAACGCTTAAATGGATGGGTCACGGTTTTTCCGTGAGCCTCCCCCTCTCTCTCTCTCTCTCTCTCAATCTTTTCCTCGGGTTATGCGTGATCTACTCACCGCCGAGTTGGTTTACCGCCCGCTCGATCCGCGCTCCACGCACCATTTGTTAATCTTACCTTCTCTGGGTCTGCCAATTTCTGAGAAAGTTTTTTTTTTTCATGAACGCCTCGTAAAAATTTAAGTTTTTATAAATATTTTTTAAAAATTTTATATTTTATTTTTATATTTTTATAAAATATTATTTTTTACAAATATTTTTAATATAACACTTCTTCTAACATTTTAAATAAAAACTATATTTATTTTAATTAAAAATAAAATAAAATTTTGAAATTATTTTTTTGTTTTTTATTGCGATCAATTGCACGATGAAAATCAAGCTGCGAAAGACTTTGGTTCTGCAAAATTTTCGATCAATTGCACCATGAAAACCACGGATAACACTATCTATTGCTCTCTAAGGAAGGGATGAGAGGTCCGACCGTGGCTTTTCTTTTCGGTCTCCTTTTGTTTTAAAAAGAGCACCATAAACTCGGTGCATCCCACTTATCAATTACAAAACACCTAGAAAAGGTTGAGATTTCTTAGTTTCATAAACGCTAGCTCCTCTTGAAGCATATATCAAAATCATCATCTAAGGTGATATATATTTACCATGCATTAATGGGAGTAGGAAAAGTATTGTTTGGTTGCTAGCAGCAGCCAAGTTGACGCGACCTAGTTTCTCTCACTTTTTAGCAAATTTGTGGATGTTGATGAGTTTTCCCAATAAATTCTGTCTCTAGAGTCAAATAGATTTATTTACATGACTCATAATCTAAAAAAAAACAAAAAAACAAAAAATATCAAGAAAACAAAATAAAAATTTGTTCATACCGATGGAGTAAAAGCCTAATAATGGCATCAGGTAGAATTTTACTAGTTTGTCCCAAGATCATGGGGGAAAAAAATCCTTGCCGGCAGATTTGTTTCCAATCATCATGACAATGTTTCTTTCAAGTAACTCATAATTTGTTTATAAAATATGGGATCCGATATATTGAAAGGCAATCTTTCTTTTGATTTGTAATAGCAGAATTTGTTGATAGGATAAATGTAGCAATTTAGCACTTTGACATGAGATGGATGTCAGATCATTGTCAAGCACAAACCATATCTTCCTCAAAGAAGAAAAATACTCTATTGATGATATTTTGAGAACAGTCAATAATCTAGACCTAAGGGAACACAATACCTAGCGCACAATGAAGTCAAGATGTTGTTAGCCCGTATGCTTGTGTGTTTCCACATAATTCATTTCTTGAAATTACATAAACAAACTAATATTATTTTAGATTTAACATAAGAAAAAAATGTTTTTTAGATAAAGAACCTTCAGACCGTACAATGAGAAAATTGTTTTTTTTAAAACAAATATCCTAACAACTTTTGTCCAAGTATCCTAAATTTCTAAATTCAGTCATTTGTTACAGCTACAAAAATTTCAGCAGCTTTGTAGACCGTCACCATCAGGTACCCAATAACTCAATAAACAATATTATTCCGATAATAATATTTGATTTACAAAAATGACTAATGATTTCATAAAATATAACTATATTATGTTGCAAAATTGATTTTGAAGAGTTCAACATATTTAAAAGTAAAATCTTAAAATGACTCGCAAGATTGAGCAGTCTAGTCGACAAGCAAACTAGCTGATCGGCATGAGCAAGTTGGGTAGCAAAAGTTTTAGAAAGGTACCAGCTTGAATCATTTTTTTTTTTTTGTGCTGAAACAAAAATATCATACATAATATGTGCGGATACGATCAAAAAAATCAAAAAGTAATATATTCCGACTTTTCTATCCATAGGTAATCTTCCAAGTGATTGGCAATAAAAGAAGTCATCCAATCTACATCTTTATTGGTCTTTCCAAACACATGCTTCACTTGAATTATCAACTCATTACAGCCTATGCCTATTGACCTTTCTACCCTTCGCTTTCATAAGGTTATCGAGTGGTCTTGCTGTGCTGCAAACAAGGCGGACTCTACAATCACCCATCTGTCACGACGTTCCATGTTGCCCGTTACGTGTATCCAATAGAATTCAACTCCACGAGGAGTCGCCGCAAAACATCCACTCGCGCATCCAACCAAGAAGGCCACCACTACTTCTCATCCACCTTGTCGTGCCGACATATCTTCCTTCTTTTTTTATGGCCCATGAATAATGGACGTATCCACTAATTATAGATGCTCTTTTCTATAGATCAATCATTAAAATGAGTGCTTGATGGATGAAGCACGCATTAACATCATGTTCCGATCTCATCGTGAATATATGAAAGACTTATCTTAATAAGGAAAAGAGGGTTTATAGCATCATTATAATAATTAAAAAGACTTTGAAACACCTAAGAACATACTTAACCCACTCAAATGCCTTTGTCTTAGATTAGATCTATCTCATGTCCCTCGCGTCTCGTGCTCCGCTTTTGACGGCATGGATTCGGTAAAAGCCAACGGAGGACAGAAGAGGATCTGCCTGTCTTCGCTAGCCGGTTGGGCGAAAAAAACATGAAGGGGGACTAGCTGGCGGCGTGGTGCACGTCCCATGTCGGCAAGAGGTTTCTGGCCGTCAGATGTCTGGTACTGGTCCACGATTGATTTGATTTGATGTTCCCCCTGACCTTGCCGTGGAGGATTGGAATGTTCCTCTGGCCTCGTTGTATGCTCCCCCCATCGCTATCACCAGCCAGCGGTCGATGGACGGCCTTTGATGTGACTTGGAAATATCAGATAAGCATTACTGGTGTTCGTTTTCTCGGCCGGGAGGACTGGAAAAGTATGGCGAGCCCCTCGGGCCAACTTTGATGCAGGTCGCCTCCTTGATTGATCTAATTTTCGCATCATCGTCCCTTCGATAGTTGCATCCAATTAACTTCATTTTGTCCCACGGATGGACCACGGCGTTGGACATGATTGGTGTGGTTGCGTGCATCACGGGACTACAAAAAGTTAGGGAAATTTGCATGGTTGGATGCCAGCACATACATTAAATTCGGCCATGCGCCAGGACAAACTTGGACAATGACATGCCCAAGTGCGTGTATTATTTACTGGAAGAAAAAGAAGATTGAATAGTGAAGCAAAAAAAAAAAAGATTGAATATTACTTGCCAAATGGAGCCGTGGATTTTATTAAATAGTACAAGAATGGAATTAAAATAATACTTTATTCCAAATAATACTTTATTCCAAATAATACTTTTTCGGTAGTTGAAGTAGGGACTCGTCGCTTGTTTTCACGACGGACTTGGAGCAATTAAAGTCTAGGTACCGACACTGGCAGGTTGCGTGCTACTTGCCCGCTAACTAACTGGGACGTCACCTTCTGTCGTTAGCTTACCGATTGATTGCGACATATATCCAATTAACACTGTGCAAATTTTAACTTCTTTACTCCTAATGTATCTTATTTTACATAATCATTCTTAATTTGTCGCTCACATTCCATAACAATCGCATTCGCATATATCACTTGATTACAACAATATATACAAAAGGAAAAACAACTGCACCGGAAAATGTTCAAGATAAAAGAATAAAAAAAATTTATTTTGCTTTGAGATCTATGTAAATAAATATGTAACAGAGTTTTAAGTATTTTAAAATTTGTAGGGTATGTGATCAAATGATTCAAATTTGACTCTACATAACTACGTCGTCAATATATCGTAGGAAAAAAATCATGTTTTTTTTAACAAAATATCTAAGGAAGAATCATCTCATGACCAAAATAAATATAAATCTATGCAACCAAGTTTCACCCCCCCCCCCCCCGGGGGAAAAAAAAAAAAAGAATTTATGTAAATGATTTTTTAACTGAAACCATAATATTCCAAAACGCAAGCTTCTACTTTAATTTAAATAGACCCATAAATTAAAATGGCTGGTTCAGCATAAGCAAACATTTGCGGAGATACAACGGAAACAAGGTCCTGTAGCTATAAAAGAACACCGAACACCTTCCCTCCTCTATCTACTCTGTCCCATTCCAAACTTCTTCCTCCTGGAATCCTCCGCTCCTCCTGTTTTGGAACGGGATGAAACGAAACAGGGCAGAGCTCGCGCCCTCCAAAACCGCCGAAACCCCTGCGAAAACCCAGCGCCGCTCAAAGGATCCGATCCCGAAGGGGATGGGCACAATGAGGGCGAGGGCTGGGGCGGCGCCACCGGAGAAGCCCCGCAAGGGCAGCGGACCAGAGAAGAGGCCGTCCACCCCCGCAGCCACCGCCGTGTACTCCTCTCCCAGCAGCACGGCGATGGCGCAGGAAGGGGAGGAGGAGAGGCCTCTTGGATGGGACGAGTTCGGGGGATGGTGGTGGTGGGGCGTGGAGGAGGAGATGCTCCTGGGATGGTTCCCCTTCGTGGAGGAGGACTTCCTCTGCTCCGAGAACAGGGGAGGATCAGGGCTTTTCTGGGAGGAGGAGGACCACGATATCTGGCAGCTTCAAGACATTCACGAGATCCCCAACCAAGCCAAATGAGACAAGAAAGATGGTGGTTTGGAAGGAAAAAGAGAGAGAAAGAGAGAGAAATACCAAGAATGGCGAAGTTTTAGAGAGTAGGAGAAAGCATAGAAACAAGGGATAAAGGTCGTAGTTTTGTTTATTTTCTTCTTTCATTTGTTTTCTTTGTGCAAAGGCAGAACCTTCTGAGTAGAATACACTGAGAAATGTTTCAAACTTAGTTTAAGTAAGTTAATCTTCATTTTGAAAGGCTTGATGAAGAAGGCAACACATCGAGTTCAGCTCTCTTATCTCTCCCTCTGCGCTGATATGCTGGTATTTCTTGAGCCTTTGTTTATTCTTGGGTTCCAATTTGTGATCTCTGGTATATGCTTGCTACTGCTTTTCTTATTTCCCTCTTTCTTGGATTGAGCAGCCATTTATACCAAGGAAAAAGAAGGCCCATATAATTTATTAGATGACGAAATTATGTTCAAGTGGAAAAGAGGTGGGGTACAAAATGTAAGAATGTGGTCAAGAGGAAGAGCAATGCGCAAGAGGCGCAAGGCTATTCCAGAGCGTCATATGGTTGGCTTTCAATCGACTTCCTGTCAGATAGTGGCTTGCAAGAGTAAAATTTTGCTAGGTTGAATAGATAGAAGAATTCTTTGGCATTTCTTTCTCGTCATATCTTTCAATATAAGGCTGATCCCCAGCCCTCCCTAACGATGGATGTTATTTTTTCCACCACCTTTGATGGGCTAGCCTCGTAGGATCAGCTGGATTTTGATGGCGCTCCTTAGGCTGCATGCAAAAGAGCATTTAATTAATAGATTCCATTTAGTAGCCATTTAATCCGAAGGATTATTACAATGTCGCTCGGAAGGAGATGAGTGCTACCATTCTCCGTTTCCTCTCTTGGCTAGGGTTACGTATGGCCGCTATTGATTCCACTTTTTGTTGAGAAAGTTAAATTCTAGTTTGTTAGGAGGGCTCTCAAGCATTTGAATGGAGGTAATTCTGGATGAATTGCTGTGCGTGATGGTCATGGTTTGGTAACTACATTTTGTTCCTCTATCCCTACTCCGATCGATAGGCCATATTGTTATGTTACCTTTGCTCATCTTATACCTAGGTTTTCTCAAGTCGCATTCGTCTCTCTTTTGTCGACTCTTCTTAGGCCCTTAGAAAAAGGGCCATCTTGGAGTGATATTAGACACATCCGTGTGGTTGCCTTAGTTGGATTTGGATTGTTATGGCATTGTCTTTCAACTATTTGATCGATATAATTCGTTACTCGACCTACGATCCACATTATCATAGGATTTTTTCCACTCTTTGTAGGTGTCAAGATGACAATGAGATTAAGCAACCATGTTTTCTCCCTTTGAAGTTTGGACACGTTAGTATAATCTCAAAATTAGGCAATCTTGTCAGATTTAGGGCCTAAAGAATCCTTGTGTGGGATTAGATTAAAGGCCTCTGCCTCATTCGCTACCCAACATTGGTAGAAAAATTTTTCCTGCTTCGAATAGTTGTATGGTTGCATGGAAGTCCATCTGAAGCATGATCTGGTGGTAAGTTGTGTATGACCTTTCTTTCCACGTTTTTGGATTTTCTTTGTGTTTAGACCAACATCATAGCCTTTTGTATAGACAAAATAAAAAATAAAATCCTCTCTCTCTCTCTCTCTCTCTCTCTCTCTCTGTGAGAAATTGTCAAATGTGAACATTTTGACGACAAAAAATTGTTTTCGTGAGCATAAATTATTGAAGTGTTGAGAGCCAACAGGCAAGAAACTGATCAGTTGTCGTACCTGAGCAATTTTGTTTGAAATCTATTTCGTTTGATTCAAGGGGAAAAGAAAGAACTATTAGTAAGATGTACCAAACATTAATTTTATCATTTAGTACGCAAGGGCTAGTCTCGAAGCTTGATAGCTGCTAGAATTATAAAGTTATCCTGTTTTTGTTGAGAACTACCGAATAAAGCAAAATGAGACCTCGTCGATCACGTATTCTCTAAAAATGCCTAGAGTTCCCCGTTTTTAACTTTTATCCCATGTTATTTAGTGAAGATATCAAAATGTTCCTTTATTAGGAAAAAGTAAGCTCAAAATAAATGTGTTTATCGTTGTCCATTGAAAGGCAAAAGGTTCTGTTGCTAGGATACTCAACTATTGCTGGAAACTGAATCCGGGGGCGACCACTGACTGAGAAGCAGGAGCTCCGGCGGGTGGTGCGTCGGCAGGCTACGTCCTCCGGAGGACCTGCAAGAAGCCGGTGGCCGAGATTTCCGGCGCCGACCCTCCGATGCTTAAGTTCGAGGAGGCTTTTGTGGAGAAGGAGAAAGTTTGTATGTAAAATTCCAAGTCAGAAGTCAAAAAAATCCCCTCTTGAGAGGAAGAAGTTCCCCTTTTTATAGGAGAGGTATCAAGGTTACCTGCGATGTGACTGGGCAAATTTATGGGTTACTGTCATGATTGGGCGTGATCGTATGAATTAATGAGTTGCCATGGGTGACTGGATGGGATTGAGTGAGTCAACGAGTTGCCGTGGATGGCCTGAGATTTTGGGTTGGTTCGATGTCCGTAGAGATCGTACGCATTTAATTATTGACAGTCGCTCAGACGAAGATCGCAGGATTGAACCCCGGATGAGGAGGAGAGGAACTTGATTCCCGGTGGAGTAGAGAGGTTTGCTTCATCCTTTGACTGAGTCTTCTTCGGACTTAAGGTCGATCGGGCTCAGCTTAGCCGAGATCAAGGCTGCAAGGTTGTGAGCTCTATGGTCGGGCGCGCTGAGGTCGGGCGTCTTGAGGGTTGCTGCCGTTGCGCCTGTCATCACATGCCGGCGATGGATCCACGTGTTTTGGGGCAATCCATTTCCCCCCCAACACTACCCCCGACTTCCGAGTTTGAGCCGATTACGAGCTCGGGCGAAGGAAATAATTGTCTTTATCACGTTGGTGGGACCAGGTAGCTTTAAATTGCTCCACCGTTCCGCACGCTTCGGGACATCTTTAATGAGGGCACGAGGCAGTTTTGAGCCGCGGGTTCATGATGAGGCTCTGGGATCCGACGGGACGCCGCCTCGATTCTACTTTTAAAGCGTCGATCCCAGTTGATACACCGCTTCAATTTTCTGGGCCGATACGTGGCACGATCTAGATGGAAGGCGGGATCCGGCTCTGTTGATCTGGGCCGTCGGGGGGATCTATATAAACTTCGATCCGGCCCTAAAAATTCTCATTTGGCCGCCGCAGCTGTTGCCTTCCTCCTTTTTCATTTTCTTCCCCCTTTTTCTTCCAATCGTTGCTCAGTCTTTTCCGGCGGTGCCCCAAGGCGTTTCCTCTGTTGGTGTGAGCTCGGGCTCGGGATCATCAGGCAGAGTGCACTCTACAATAAAGTCAACGAGCACTTGAACCATGACTGCCGGCCTCGGGTGATATTTCAGGTCGAATTTTCTGAGCTCGACCGCCCACTTTGCGATCCTCCTCGCACGATCCGACCATTGCATGACTTGCTTTATAGGCTAGTCGGTTAATATGGCCATGGTGTGGGTCTGGAAACTCCTCGGCTACTGCTCGCTGTCATTCCGGTACGAAACTCCGTTTCTTCTGCCTTACGGGCTTGTAGGTTGGTCTCACATGGAGTCGGTGGAATATTACCTCGAAATCTATTCCCGACATATCCATGGGCGATCAGGCGAAGACATCAATGTTGGACTGGAGGAACTAGATCAATCGGCCCTGCTCACGAGAGCTCGGGCCGGAGCCAATCTGCACGGTTAGCTCTGGGCGGTCTCTTCTCCAGGAGATTTGGGTGAGGAGCTCACCAGGTTCTGCCCGTTCCCTCCGAGGCTTGTCCCGCACTTTCAGGGTTTCAATGGGTAGCGCCTGGTCCGAAGCTTGAGCTGGCATCTCGATTGATTGTTCTGCTCGGCTCGGTGCTTTGGCCGGTTGCTTTGCTTTAAGGATCGCCATGTAACATTGCTTGGTCGTCATCTGGTCCGCACGAATCTCGCCTACTCCTCGCTCGGTAGGGAACCGCATGAGCAGATGGTACGTCAAGACCATGGCTCGGAGAGCATTGAGCCCTAGTTGTCTAAGGATGACGGAGAGACCGACTTCTCGGGCGGCCGCACTCCTCGCGGCGCCTTCTCTGCTTTTTTAAGGCCTGCTCGGCCGCGCCCCACCTGGAGGCGATGGCCTCCTCGGCCTTTACATACTTCCGAGCTCGGGCCAGCATCTCGGTAAAGTCAGCGGAAAAATTCTTCTCAATGGAGAAGAGGAACCTGTAGGACCGAGCTCCTGTCTTCAGCACGGACATAGCGATCGACTGATCGAGCTCGCGGACCTCCTAGGTTACAGCAGTGAAACGGTTGATGTTGTCTTTAAGGGACTCTCCCTCCTTTTTCTTGACGTCGGCTGGTAACAAAGTTGGTGGCGAACTGCCTGCCGAGCTGTTCAAAGGAGGACACAGTGCTCGGCTTCCTTCCGGAGAACCAAAGCTGGGCCGTTCCTCAGAGTGTTGCAGGGAAGGCCTTGCAGAGCACTGCCTCCGAGAACCCTTGCAGTGCCATGAAGGCCCGGTAGCTCTCCAAGTGGTCAAGGAGGTCGCTAGTCCCGTTGTAGGGCTCTACCTGGGGCATTTGAACCTTGGTGGGATCAGTTCATTCTCGATCTGGCGGGAGAAAAGTGACTTGGTGGTGAACTCAAAGCTACACTCGCGTCTTGCCTTTTGGCTGTGGAACGCCTCAATTTGCTGCTCGAGTTTCACGATCTTCCTATCAAGTTCCCCGCCCTGGGGGACTGCCACGGTGGTCTGCTCCGGTGCTGGTTGACCTGGGGCTGATGTGGCCGTCTGTCCTGATTCCTTCCTACCGGCTCTCTCCAGAAAGACGCCTGGGTTGAATCCTAATAGCCGCGTCATTCTCCATTATTGACCCTCGCGGAGTCATGGGGATTTTGGCTTTGGAGAACCAGTTCGTTCTGAGGGAGCACCGATTGGATCTGAACCTGTGGAGGCGGCATAGGAGGGGCCTCCACGCGTTGCAGGCCTTGGACTGCCGCAGCCAAAGCTTGAACTTGCTACACCAGGGTGTTGTGTAGTTCCAGTTGGACTTCCGCCGGAGGCCTTGGTGGTGAGTTCTGGACTGAGTGTCCAGGACTTGATGCGCGATGCCAGAAGGCGTTAGAGGCTCCTTTGCTCCTTAGTTTCATAGTCACGACTCGGGCCCTTCCTCTAGCGCCAACTGTTGCTCGAAACTGAACCCGAAGGCGACCACTAGCTGAGAAGGAGGAGCTCCGGCGGGTGGTGTGTCGGCGGGCTGCGTCCTCCGGGGGACCTGCAAGAAGCCGATGGCCGGGGTTTTCGGCGCCAGCCCTCCAATGCTTAAGTTAGAGGGGGTTTTTGTGGAGAAGGAGAGAGTTTGTATGTAAAGTTCCAAGTCAGAAGTCAAAAAAATCTCCCCTTGAGAGGAAGAAGTTTTCCTTTTTATAGGAGGGGTACCAGGGTTACCTGCGATGTGACTGGGGAAATTTATGGCTTACCGTCATGATTGGGCGTAATCGTATGAATTAATGAGTTGTCGTGGGTGACGGAACGGGATAGAGTGAGTCAACGAGTTGCCGTGGATGGCCTGAGATTTTGGGCTAGCTGGAGGTCCGTGGAAATCGTACGCATTTAATTGTTGACAGTCGCTTACACGGAGATCGCGGGATTGGACCCCGGATGAGGGGGAGAGGGGCTTGATTCCCGGTGGAGTGGAGAGGTTTGCTTCATCCTTTGACTGGGTCTTCTTCGGACTTAAGGTCGATCAGGCTCAGCTTAGCTGAGATCAAGGCTGCAAGGCTGTGAGGGGCCTTGTTCAGGTCGGGCGCGCTAAGGTCGAGCGCCTTGAGGGTTGGTGCCGCTGCGCCCATCATCACGTGCCGGCAATGCATCCATGTGTTTTGGGGCAATCCATTTTTTCCCCAAGCGGTTCCATACCGAGCGAGGAGTAGGCGAGGTTCGTGGGGACCAGATGATGGCCAAGCAATGTTACATGGCGACCCTTAAAGCAAAGCAACCGACTAAAGCACCGAGCCGAGCAAAATAATCAATCGAGATGCCAACTCAAGCTTCGGACCAGGCGCTACCTATTGAAACCCTGGAAGTGCGGGACAAGCCTCGGAAGGAACGGGCAGAACCTGGTCAGCTCCTCATCCAAATCCCCTCGAGAAGAGACCGCCCAGAGCTAACTGTGCAGATTGGCTCCGGCCTGAACTCTCGTGAGTGGGGCCGATTGATCCAGTTCCTCCAGTCCAACATGGATATCTTCGCCTGGTCGCCCACGGATATGCCGGAAATAGATTCCGAGGTCATGGTTCTCCGACTCCAGGTGAGACCAACCTACAAGCCCGTAAGGCAGAAGAAACGGAGTTCCGCACCGAAACGACAGCGAGCAGCAGCCGAGGAGATCGACAAGCTTTTTGAGGCTGGCTTCATCCGAGAAGTCTCCTACTCAGATTGGCTCGCCAACGTAGTCCTCGTGAAGAAAACTAATGAAAAGTGGCGCATGTGCATCAACTACACCGACCTGAACAAGGCCTGTCCAAAGGACAGTTTTTTCTTTCCCAAGATCGACCAGCTTGTCGACTCCACCTTGAGACACCAGCTGCTGACCCTAATGGACGCCTTCTCGGGGTACAATCAGATCCGAATGGCGCCTGAGGACGAAGAGAAGACAACCTTCATCACCGACAAGAGCCTCTACTGCTACAAAGTGATGCCGTTCGGGTTGAGTAATGCCGGAGCGACATATCAAAGGCTGGTCAGCCTGGTCTTTAAAGACCAAATAGGCCGAAACATGGAGGTCTATATAGACGACATGCTGGTGAAGAGCTCGACGGCAGAACACCACATCATCGATCTTGATGAAGCATTCTCCATCCTCATGAAGTACCAAATGAAGGTCAACCCCACCAAGCATTGAGAGCCAATAGAAATGGATCAGCTGTCATACCTGAGCAATTTTGTTTGAAATCTATTTCGTTTGATTCAAAGGGAAAAGAAAGAACTATTAGTAAGATGTACCAAACATTAATTTTATCATTTAGTACGCAAGGGCTAGTCTGGAGGCTTGATAGCTGCTAGAATTATAAAGTTATCCCGTTTTTGTTAAGAACTACCGAATAAAGCAAAATGAGACATCGTCGATCACGTATTCTCTAAAATGCCTAGAGTTCCCCGTTTTTACCTTTTATCCCATGTTATTTAGTGAAGATATCGAAATGTACCTTTATTAGCAAAAAGTAAGCTTAAAATAAATGTGTTCATCGTTGTCCATGGGAAGGCAAAAGGTTCTGTCGCTAGGATACTCAACAATAATAAAAATATTTATCTCACTTTATCCTATCCTATTCTGAAATTAAATACATATCAGGGATAACAATGATTTATCCTAGGATTGTTCCATCTTATGTTCCAACCAGCCCTACAGCTATCTATATACTTCAATACATGCTGAATACGAAATGTGAACTTTGCGATATTGGACCTCTAAGGTTATTCCTTCTTCAAAGGCACTCAGAGGAAAATATTAAGACTGAGAGTATGTTTGGGTATTTTTATAAAATTAGGCCGAAAATTCTATAAAATTCATGGATTCAGCTGTCCATTTAAATAGAGCCTCGCATTAACTAAAAACCTTCTAACTCAAATCCTGTGAGAAGAAAAGATGTCTTTTTTTTTCTTCATAGAGCCCAAAGGCTAAGGCGTTTGGACAAACTTTTAGACTAATTTCATAGAAATATCTAAATAGGCTCGGATTGCGATATGCTCTCTGAGTCTTTTGAGTAGTATTGTTAATCTCAAGATTTTGCTCTAAATACAGGTAAGATATCGCCCGAGTACTGAAAAATCCTGAGTTTGAGTCTCGCCACAGCTTTCTTTCGGAAAAAAAGGGGGCGAAAAGAAAATCTCGTGCTATTCTAGGTAAGATATAAATGGGCATGACTCGGTCCTAGTCTTATAAAGGAGGAAGAACACCGTGCAAGGCTGATTGCGCGGCAGTTTCATCCATCCGGCGCTAGCCAAGGGATGCTTTATACGGATAGACTTTTACGCTGCCGTGCCATGCAGTGAGATCTTTGACGCCAACTCACTAGAAACTTCCAGAAGGCAATAATCACGGCATGCTCGATCACTAGGTGGAAATCGGAATGGGCCGGCAGCAAGCTGCAACCCGCGACTGTCTCAGATTCAAGCTTTTGATATGAGAGAGCATTAGATGGGTAACAATTTCAAGGATTCCACTTCTGCAGGGAAAAAGTATTCCATCGAAGTAGAGCCTCGACATCAGCAGCAGCACATAAAGAAAGTTGGAGGCAAACCCTCAAAAGAAGGAAACTCGAACACCATGTGCCACATCTTTTCATGCAGCAACAATTCCTCCCGAGGAACCAGAGAGCTAAAGCAGTTAGAATGACGAGCCGTCCCTGCCTCTCCCTACAACAACCAATCATAAATCCTAATCAAACGAAGTATATAGGGCCTTATTATTATTATTTTTTTTTAGAGAGAGATGTTTCAGGCCCTATTTAGAGGGGCTACTGGTGGTAGAGTTTTTGAAAATAGAATCGTTGAAAGTAAAAATTTTATAAAAAGCTGTTTGTTGTTTGGTAACTACATTTTTAAAGTGTTGTGGTACTTTAATATTTATTTGGTAAATAAACTAAGAAATTACTCTTGTATGACAAAATTATCATAAAGAATATTGCATGGTATTATATAACATAGCATAATAAAATATAGCATATATTAATACATAAATATATAATATAGTATAATATTACTATAATGTAATATAATATTATTATAATATAGTAACATAACATTGTATACTATAGTATAATAATTTAATATAATATTAAATTATTTAACATAACATATCAATGTATTATGATATAATGTAATATAATATTATATTTATAGTATAATATAATAATAAATATACAAAATATTTTAATTATTAGCCTATATTAATTTTTTATAATATAATATAATGTTAAATTATTTAACATAATATATTAACAAGAATACCGTTTCTTGCACATATGGGAGATCTATGGCTAGGATTCTTTGTTAAGGCTCCAGCAGATTTTTAGATTTATAAAGAGACAAAGTATATAATTATTATAATTTATTATGGATATTTTGGTCAGAAAAATAGCTTTCCGATAAAGCTCAAAACAGCTTTTCGGAAAGCTCCAAAATAGAGCTTCTTCCAAAAAGTTGTTTTTAGCTTTCTAGAAAAGCTAAAACAACTTTGCGAAATTTTTACCAAACATTATTTTTCATCCAAAAATACTTTTGGAGGATCAGAAAGTACTTTTTAGTCCTTTATAAGCTCCTCCAAATGGGGCCTTAAGCCAGTAAGCTAAGGTGATAGTTTTTGAATCTCACTTTGTTATTTTTTTTTTTCCTTCCTCTCATAAGCAGTTTCACTTAAAACCTAAGTATAGAGGGGGCCTTAAGTCAGTAAGCTAAGGTGATGGTTTTTGAATCTCACCATGTTATTTTTTTTTTTCCTCCTCTCATAAGCAGTTTCACTCAAAACCTAAGTATAGAGGCGAGGGGGCAGAACGGTGCCTTCAAACTCAGCACTCTGTTTTGGGTTTTTTCGTTTACCCCCTGCATTTCTCCCGCAAGTGCTATAAATATAAAAGAATGGGCTTACAAGTTAAGCAGTTTCACTCGGAGCTTTTGAAGGCAAGGCCGCAAGGACACCCTCGACACAGCACATCAAGTTCACGGTCATCCATGTCGGGTGTTTACATCCATCTTGGCCGTAGTGCTCTTGCTATTCAGGTGCTTGTCTTTATGGTTTGATATGGCAACCTTTCCTAGGTATCTTCATTCTTTGTAAGCCTTGGCTAAACCCATAATGAATTCTGCATTTCTAAAAGCTTCATTCTGACCTACTGCTCATCTGATTCGGCTTTTCCATTCCGAAGCTTGCTTGGTGTCGTCCGTCCCATGCGACACTTTCTTCTGCTTGTGGTTTTCGAGCTTGAGAGCAAAAAATAGGAAATCTATTAATTAGGATCACTTGAGTTAAATATTTGTATATCTGGTGCAACTATTTGACTATGGCCTATACATGTGATTCTCTTTTGTGTAAATTGTTGGTTTGAATAACGAAATGGAAAGATCTTTTCCTTTTTTTCCCTTCGGTGAAGTAGCAGTTTGTGCTATTTCTGTTATAATCCTGTAGATCATTATTAAGAATCCGTCCAAAAGTGGGGGGCCACTGGTTGTGCTGGTCCCGGCTAATGTTGGTTTTCCGGCGCATGTTTCTGAATAACTTAGGAAGAATTATTCGGTGGACCAGATTTATCATAGACTTGGAATGAAATCATCATGATGAGAGTTGCTTTCGATATAAAAATAAGAAAGTGGAGGTAAAAGAAATTAAATTCATCCTAGGTCCATCTAATAATTTCTCATGGGGTATGTTTGATTTCTTGAAAAAGCTCAACAAAAACTGAGAAATTTTAGAAAATTGAGTTTTTTTTTCCTTGCTTCCTACGCTAGTTTGTTGTGTAGCCAAGCATGCCCTTAGCAAGTTGTTCACTAAATAATAATAATAATAATAATAATAATAAAAGTCTTAACAGGTCTATCCAAGCCCACTTAAGCCTAATCTTACGAGTCCACCCCCAGCCCTCCCCACAAATTGAAGGACCATTCCTAGCCCGATCTTTCTAATGTTGGTGTCCAATAGCGGTTACAGTCAAAAAATTAAAAAAAGTACAGTAACAGCTATATTGCCAAACCAAATAAGATTAAGCATCCTTGTCGCCTGGAAAGAACTCTAACGAGACTGCATGTATATGGCAATGGAGAACCTAAGTTTTCACCCAAAAAAAAAAATGTTGAAGAACCTAAGCGAAGCAAAATGTTTCAAGGGTTTAAAGTTTGACTCCGAATCCGACCTTTGTGTGGACCGAGCCAAGTGGAAGCCCATCTTAAAGTAGACCTCCCTCCCTGGCCCATTAGGCCGTGATAGTTACTTTGGCAACTGGTGCAATAGATGAACTGCTCTGCTTTATTGAGTTTTTGCGGATTGCTGCACTGTATTTAATTAATCATCCATATCAAACATTTGCTCTAAAGACCGTTCCTAGATGTATCTTAATGTGCGAACGACCATTCATCATCAATCTTCCATAGAGATTGAACAGACAACCACACTCTGTCCTCGAAGGAAAGCTATCTAATTTGATTGGAAGCATTGGTGCTCAACTTTCTGGGCTCAGACTGGTTGAACGTGTCCACCCTTAAAGCCATGTACTTTGGCCAAACATCAGAAACCATCTTTTCTCCTGGGCACCATTTTCCACTGTCCCATCCTGGAAGGCAGGAACCGTTCTGACACGACAACTTGGGCATATGTCCCAAGCTTGGAGGTCTCTATTCATGGCCCACCAATCTCTCTTCCTCTCTCTAAGTCATGGGCATTGCCATGATGCAGATGGTGTGGAAATTCCAATGGCTGAAACTAAGTATGCACTTCTTCTGAGGCCAAGGAATGGCCACACATATTCTAGCTTGATATGGCTTGGTCGCCCCTCCGGCTGGTGCTGGAGATAAAGCTCCCAAAAAAAAAAGTTGGTGGAGATTTTTTTCATCTCTGCACGCAATGTCAGCGGCCAATGCATATGAATCACTCCTTGAAAGTGTACATGAGAACATTGTTATCCAAGGGAAAAGTAGAGGTGCATGATTCCAATTCATATGCATGAAGGAAGGGAGAATTGCCTGCAGATGCCAACATCATGAGATAGATTTTTTTTTTTTTTTTGGATTGTAGGGGAGGCTGCAAGCCACCCAAGATTCTTGGATGGAGGTGTGTTTTCCCCACAAAAAAAATCGCCGTTTTCCTGCCCCGTCTGTGATTTGGAGAGTAATATCGTGAGATAGATGAACGCAAGCAAGAGGCCCACGTAATTGTTGGATATTTTCAAAATAATAAAGGAAATAACGTTTTGTTTAAATCCCAACCAATCATCCGTTGGTTGGCTGACCCTTCTCCCAGAGGGCATGAGTTACATGGCTTTTCGGATTTTGAAACAGTTTATGAAAAAAAAATCAAATAAAATGATTTAAATTTTGAAACTCAAATTTCTTAGTATTTCTAACATTTTTTAATAAAAAATATCTATGTGCCGTATTCGAGAAGAAAATGTTCATTGGGATGTCATAGATGGAGAAAGGCTGATCTGTAAATAGCTAATTAAATCTCCATATCAGAAGACAACAAATACATCATTATTATCAGATAAACCTTTTTTGTAGATAATGGTGAATGCTCATTACGTTGACCCATTAGTGCAAAATATGATCAAATATTGGGCTTCATTACATCCTAAAAGATTGTTGCATAGCCATATGCATAAGTGATTGATTGCAACAAATAAAGCCCTAAAAAAAAGTAGCGCCTTGAAAATATTCATTTCTTAAGCTTTCCATTTTTCTTCCCCCTTTGCCTTGCCCAATAGTAATGCATGAAAATTTAATTTTGATATTCCATCAAAAGTTTTCTAGCCAGCATTATGGTAAGATTCATAATTTCATGAACTTGCTTATCTTAAAATTTTGAATTATATTGAGAAAATAATATAATATTTTTGCCTGGCTCAAAATTATTGAGACCCGAATGTTAGACCAAGTACAATTTCGTGCACCAACCCCTTTTTTTTCTAGTGTCACTCTCAATAATAATGCGAAGCCAACATTATATTTAGCTTCCAAATATATCTCAAATATAATAGAACTAATAGGAATCCAATTTTATCATCCATTAAATGCAACCAATACTAGTTCAGTACATCTAAATCTAAACATAAATACCAAATGCATAATCTTCAATATTCAAAAAGACATTGATAACAAATTCATAATCAATTTAAAATATTAAAATTCTTCTACAAAATCGCTTTACTAATCCTATTCGTCTAGAAAGAGAAAAATAAAAATAGAGGTATATGAGTAACATAGCTCAGCAAGTAAACTTTTCACTACCTTACTAGATCAAGTATTAAATTTTTGCATGTCAATGCATCATTAAAGAAAAAACAAATATTACAAAATAAAGCATTTCATAGTATATTATATTAAAACAAGACATAAGGCCAATCATGCATACATAAATTATTCGTATTTTATAAACATGGTTTCTGGTGTATAGCATAAATAAAATCATAAATTATTTATTATTTAACCATATCATTGATCAAATTACTACTCTTAGACTAAATGCTAAGGTCACTATTATACATGTGACAAGGTTGTAATCGACAAACACTAACTACTATTACCCGCTGGTAGAGTCGTATGCCAACTACTATTATCTGCTGGTAAGGTTGTATGAAACTGAATATCGATCTACCCCACTTTTACCGATCCTACATAGCTATCTGAGAGCCTTTTTACCATAGTTCTTAAGATAATTTTTCTTAAGTTATACTTCATGAATCATTTTTTCTTAAATCATATAAATAAAACACTAAATGGTTTTATAGAGTTCATGTCCCAATAAAATAAACATTTAATAGTAGAATAATTATGAAATTATTCTATTCATAACAAAAATACAAATTTCATAAATATAGAGTTCATAGTTCATAAATAGTGCTTGACGGTAAAATAATCATGTAATTTCGTAATAAATCATGACTTTCACAATGTTGTATGCTTGATCTTTGATTTTAAAAAAACATGATATCATCAATATTTAATATTATTTTTATATTTTCATAATTTCTACTTATCTCTTTTGTCTTAGACCTTCAAACTTTACTAGGCAATTTAGTTAACCTTATTAAAAATAATAAAATAAAATTAATTTTTGTTTGATAATTTTAATCGAATAATAAGAAACAAGGATGATTAGTCGGATGATAACGCTCGACAATTTTGGATGGATCAGGCCTGAGTGATTCGATCAATAAATCATAGGGTATGGACTCAATCAGGGCTAAAATTAGTCAACATGGTTCATAAATAAAGATTTCAAGGACATTCAACGGAGCCGAAGTGACCAATCAAATAGACGGTCCAAGCACCAAGGCAGTTTAGGAACTCTTTCCGGGGGTCAACTTGGGTTTATAAATCAGGTCGACATGACTCTATACTGGGATCCATAGATCTTCTAGAGATAGAAAGTAGAGAGAGGAGAGGGAAAGAGAGAAGACTCTCTTCTTCCTTCTTAAATCAGGGGAGATCCTATTTGTCCCTCTCCTCTTTGGATCAGAGGGTGTGGCAGCCATGGTGGCCAACCCCAATGATGGTGGCCATGGGCGACCCGTTGGCCGCTGCCTCACCGGTAATGGTGGCTGGCTAACATGAGGAAGAAGGGAAGATTCCAAATAAAATGGAAGATGATCTATGGCAACTCGGCTTGAACCATGGCTAGGGGTCCTAGACGGTGGCAAAACCCGGCTGAATCCAGCGGCAGGTGGCGGCGGAACTTGGTAGAAGGACGTCGAAATAGGGAACCCATGTTTCGAAAGGTATTCTGGCGATTTTCTGGGTTAAATCAACGTTAATGAAAGCCAAGACGGCGAAGAAGAAGGAGAAGAGGATGAAAAATTCTTACCTTGGCCCGGTGAAGCATCCGATGGCTCTTTCTGGTGAGGAATCGAGGAAGAAAGCCCGGGAAGAGGGCTCAGAGTCGGAGGCTATTCTTGACGATTCCAGTGGAGGAAATCTAAGGAGGAGAAGAATTATATAGCCAAGTTTTTAGAGTTCGAGTCAAACTCGAATTGTCTTAGATAACTCTGATTGCCGCCAGAATCAGAGGAGGAAGGAGACTCCGATCGGGAGTCTTCTCCTCCATCCATCACAACAAGAGGGCTCGCTCCAATTGGACCTAGCGTCTTCGGGCCGGCCCACAGGCCCAAATCAAGTGCGGGCTGGTCAGTAGATCAAGCCCTCACATCTAGTAAACCGGATTCCTTGAACTAGTCAAGAGTAGATACATCCGTATGAATCAGAAAATAAAATATCTAACAATTGAGAAGCAATATCTATCAGATTTCACGTGATCGGCAATATATATCACCACTCAATCTGCAATATTATTAGCTTCCTTATAGGTTTTCATTCAGCTCCTTTGAGCATTAGAACGGCTTTTGACATCTTGGCCTGCGGCTGCTACCAGCTCATGCATCAACAGACCTACTCTTTTTTTTATTGCTTGGGATAGATATTTTTATCCCAAATGTATAGCAATCGCAGATGGTCTCCCTCTCTCACACACCCACATACGCACAATAGGATGGGGGGAGGGCTACCAAATGCACGAAATACTTTAAACACTGCATGAAGATCCAAGCAATCACAAACACGTCATTCAGTGTATAAAAACGAAGCTAAGTTGTGGATCATTCTATGTAGGTAATACATTATTTTTCATATATAAATGACTATACTTGTTATGACCAAATTTACAATTTATATTAGGTTCATATTAGATAGTATCGTACGTGATGACACTACATTAATTTATTAATATCAAATTATTTTTGTATGACATATTTTTTTATCATGCGTTAATTACACATCATATGATTTAACTTTCTGCCTCACTAATGCATGCCTAGAACAACAGTTTTTTTTTTTTTTTTTTTTTGACCCACACAAGAAGGTGTTATGTCATTTTCATCGTGTCAGGGGATTCCAATAATTTTCATAGCAAAAGAAGGGAGAAGTGGAATGGGTGGCCCACCAGCTGCACCGCCAACCCCCATTTTGCTGAGCTAGATATGATATGATTCTTATAAATTAAGCACCCCACACAAAAGCAGAATTCGGAGGCAATCAGATTGTTTGTGTTCAATTATATAGTTCTCGTGGCGTGTACTTAATTTCTTCCATGATATTGATTTATATCCAATCAGGAAAATATATATCTATTGGTCTGCAGGTCAAGTAAGAAATATTTCATCCCCGGCAAAACATAGACCGGGCATAATTTGAGTTCTCTCGATCGCTAAAAGTTTCTTCAATGACCCACATACTTTTGCTCTAAGGATTCGTGTGAGTGTGTGTTTAGTCCTATAACAATTATTCGTTGGATAGATATTGAGTAATTATATAGAATCAAAGAACCACAAAATATTTTTCGGTGAGCCATTTTAGCTGAGGTACTGGGTTGTTAAAATGGTATCAGAGTGGATCTGACTCATAACCTACATGGACTATGGAACATTGTACAACAAATCTATCGGGGCTAACTACGGGCTGATCATGGTACTTGCGATTAGATTTGAATGAATTTAAACTCTTAGTCTGACGAGAATATCAGTGCTTAAATGGGAGAGTATGTAAGAACCCGTGCAGATGTGTATTTAATCTCACAACAGTTATTTATTGCATAGATTTTGGATACTTACATAGGATTAAAAAATACAAACAAATATCTTTCGGCTATTGTTTTTAGATGGGCTTCTCGATTGTTATACTTGCACTGTATTTAATTTGTCCACAAGCTATTCAACTATTGAATTACGAAATGCTTCGTGAACGTGGTTCCGCTCTTCTATATTGTTGTTCTTTTCTCTCTAATATTTTTTGCCTTTTCCTTTTTTTAATATTCACTTGCATGCAAGTAATTAGGTCAACAACAATATTTATGGGAAAAGCTCGAGTACAGGAAGCAATTCGATCTTTTTTAGGATCATATACCAAAATATCATGTTTGCTTATAATATTTATTTATTTTGTTAAAATATCAAAATTTGTTATCTGAAGTTTGCCGAGTTTTTTTTCTATGAATGCTTCCTGATGGGAAAAAAAGTGGACCATCCCATAAAATACAATTAAAGCACATGAATTCTACGGCAGGCATAATCTTGATAAGCACAGCCCCAACAAGCATTACATCGACAAGCTTGACCTCGACAGGCAAGACTTCAGCAGGAACGACCTCGGCAGAAATGACCTCGGCATGCATGGTCTCGACTGAGCAAAGCCTGATTGACCTCGAGCCGACCCCGACTCCACGAACAGTCAAGCTGGTCAGCCTAAAGAAAGGACCACCAAATTCTCTATATTCGATATCAAATCACGCAATCTCCGCCACAACGGCTGTCAATATTTGAATCTGCACAATCTCAACCGATGCCAGCTAACCCGAAATCTCGGGCCATCTAAGGTAATTCATTTAAACCAAGATTTGCGCAATCATGTCCGATTGCATGTAACCGCTACACCCCCTCCTATAAAAGGGGGAAAGACTCTAGGAAGATCATCTTCTTCCCGGGCCAGAAAACACCTCTTCATTAAAAAATATCTCCAAAGTCCCTCTCTGACTTAAGCATCGGAGGGCTTTCGCCAGATCCTCGACCAAAGGCTTTTTGCAGGTCCGCCGGAGACAGCCGTCCGCCACCGCGCCTGCAGCAGAAGCTCCTCCTCCTCGATTTGCGGTCACCCCCGGATCTATTTTCCAACAACACTTCTTTTATTTTAATTTTCTGGATTTTCTTCCTGATGATTATTCTCGATAACGAGAGTGAACAGGGAATCATTTTTTTTTTATGAAAATTAAGCTATGGTCCAAGTAAGCGAGTTGCACTTCAAAGTGAAGTCCTAGACAAAAAAGCAAGCATATGCTTCATCTCTCAAAGAGAATCCAATCCGATGGTGGACAAGCAAGAGACATGCCATGTAAAGCAAAAACCTAGTCCTCTTTAGTCTCCTTTTCATCCAAGAAAAAAAAAGAAAAACGACAAAACAAAAAAAAACTAGGCCCAGGGGAAAAGGCAGCACTAGGGCTTCACGAGAATAAACAGCAGCAAGGAAATGAGAATCCAAGTCATCATAGGTTGTTTCCGGGCATTTGCTTTTGTCAACAGGCGGGTATCTTCAAAGATGATCGATGAGCATCCCTTTCTCGTGGAATGCTTTTATATATATATATATATATAAAAGTTATATTAGCTTTTGTTTACTATCCTACTGGTTAGGTCAATATCTTCATAGTGGGTAGCACTGTCATCACGTTTATATTGAGAGAAATGGCGAGAGGAGGATTGAAATCAAGAGAGAGAGCTCAATTTGGTCCTTTACTGTGGGGTAATCTCGTCCCATTTCTCCCAAATGCCAGTTTCTTTCTTTGATGCGATTTGCCGGTATGAGTTGATTTATTATTTTTGATTGATGTATATGTGATCTTTTTATTCTTTTCACCTATCATATTAATCGTGGATAAAGAAAGAATAAGTGAATTCGAAACATTATGTACATCTGCGCAGAAAGTAGATTAGAATTTTTAACACATTGTTTCACGTTTGATGGCCTACTTACCATATAATGCTCTTTCAACGTATGTCATGATACATAAAAGAGACTTTTGCGTATATATTTAAGCAAACAGGAGTTATTTACCTCTTCAAAATCATTAAGTGTATACATGCCACTCATACCACTCATGCATTATGAATTCTTCGAGCTATAGGAAATGATTGTCTTGTAGGATTTAATAAAGTTTGAGACATCCTTGGTTTTTATTGGCCAAATGATTCCCGTAATATTATTCTTCGTGACTAAAAAAAAAACTTATGATGCGATTCATTGCCCTTGTAAATGGCACATGTTCTGCAACAAGTTTATGGTCATGGTCTTTCTCATGCTTATATTTGTGGTCTTGGCCTTTCTCATTAAGTGCATACATACCCCTCATACCACTCATACATTATGAATTCTTTGAGCTAAAGGAAATGATTGTCTTGTAGGATTTAATAAAGTTTTGAGACATCCTTGGTTTTTATTAGCCAAACGATTCCCCGTAATATTATTCTTCGTGACTAAAAGAAAAACTTATGATGCGATTCATTGCTCTTGTAAATGACAATTGTTCTGCAACAAGTTACATAAATACATTGGATAAGTGATTACATAAGTATATTCTTAACATTATGTTATCTATTGACTCTTATTTATTTTTTTAAGAAAATTATAATTCCTAGTCAAGAACAAATATAAATTGACAGTCAACCCGGGGGTAGACCTTAATCTCCCTGTTTTGACAGCATTTTCCAAGGCAAGAGAACAAATATAAAAAATAAAAAGAAAGGTATGCAATGAGTAGAAGTCAATGCATTCCAGTCTTTGCAAGTGGGGCTAGTTCATGGATAGAATTCCATGAAGAAGAAATGTTTGATATGATTAGATTTGGATTTGTTTCTGTTTCTTTTTCCGATTCGATCCATGGTATGTCCTCAGCCTTTCATATCAAAACAGGGGTCTGGAATGTGTCCTCTTCTGGTGGGACTTCACACGCACCAAAAGCTACCATTATTGCAACGAAATTGCTCACCCCATGCGTGTTTGTTGCGAAGACTGAAGACCCAACCTAATGCTTGATTCATTGTTTGGAAGGAGCTTGGAAGAAAGCAAAACGACGAAAGATATTTTCCCGGCTTGAACACGACCCAAGCAATCAAGATTCCTTAACAATTAGGTTTGATAGAGTTCACATTACCTCCATCATCATCTAACTTGGTAGTTGGTACCTTCGCGTTTACATTAAACCTAGTCTAAGAATCAAATTGACCTACGCGGTCTGCAATGTTTCAACTAATTTTAGAATATTAAATGTAGTAATGCCTGAACGAATTACATTTCTATGGGAGTAAAGTTTGGTGAAAAGTTAATCCAACGTTAACTCGTTAGAAATCAATTAGAATGAGCATTACAAGAAAATTCTCGTGAGGATATAGTGTATTTGTGCTCAACATATCGTAAACGTGACATCATTAGCATAGCACAAATCTTACCTATTCATTTGTTTAACTAGAAAGTTTCAAAATTAAAAATTAGCTATACATTAGCAGGTAACCTTTCTCCAAACTTGCAGTGGAGTTTTCCAAATGACCCTTAGCAAAACATCAATATCGTCCAATATTAAAATAGACCAGAAGGTATGACCTCTAGAGTGGAGTTAGGAGTGTATGTTGGCCATTTACATCAAAGGGGCTTGATATCTCAAAGGAGGGTAGAGAATTGTACAAGGAGTGCTCAAGAATCATATAGTTGCCCACAAAGACTTATTTTTTTCTTCTCAAAGAAAAGAGAAGAAAAGAAAGGTGGCACCTACTAATTGTAGAAATGATCATAAGTTAAGTAACTTGTAGAGGTGGAGGTCATGCGCTTGAGCAGCCACCCCTCGGTAAGTAACATCGAAGATGCTAATCCTTTCTTCGAAATTTCTTTTAGCACTAAAATCTTTTTTTTTCTTCTTCTTTTGAATTCCATTAGGAGCTTCGTTTTTGTCAAGAGGATGTACGAAATCTCAACCATTTTGATGGGCTCGGCAAACCTATAACCTTCAAAGCACCAAATATATAAGAAAGAAGAAACGAGAAACAGAAAAAGAACACCTAATCATGAATATGGCCAACAAAGCAAAGTTAGGTTTGTATTTGCTAGATTTCATGGCTTCATCCATTTGTAGCCCTAAGAGTAAAATAATGGAAACTTCACTTTGTTAAAAATTCTCTTTGTCCACTTGGATGCATGGTGGACTGCAAGCTTAATAGAAACACCTCAGACAGTATCTTTAGCCGAGATTAGATCATATATAATATGATTTCCGATCAATGCGCCCATTGGTATTAAAGGCTGTTCGTGCTACATCATATTGTTTATTTAAAGAAGATCACATATTTTAAAGTCATAATATGGATGCAAGTCCACTCGACCGTTCAAAAGCACATTGCATTTTTTTATTGATATTTATTTAATAACATATCCTTTATAATTCTAGTTTGAGGGTTCTTGAGTAATCTATCTTGCAATCCTACCAAGTGCCTTCGAATTTGTGGTTGAACAATTTCAACCAGTTTTTGGTCTTCTTCTGGAGCCCACATAATGGAGGAAAATGAGGTTATTCTACATTGATTAATCAATACGCCATCCATGTTTAACATTAGTTGCGATAGTTGCATATCTATTCCAAACAAGGATTTGGGCCTTTACCAAACCCATTAGCTTGATAATTTCAGATTGAGGGGGATAAACTTTTAGTTGGTTTTGGATTAGTTCTGACTCCCAAAGCCACGCCAGCCAACCTCATGTTTTGATCTATTTCTACTCTTATGCCGTGGGTCAGGATAGTTGAGCATGAGCTGTCCTATCTTGACATTAAACATGGGACTATCATAATACCATTCAAATTTTCTATCAAACTACCCTCTTTGCGAACAATTACTGTATCACTTGATTTTAATCATGCTGATGTTGGATGATCGCAGACTCATGGGTCCTCTTTGTATTCTCACTTGTATACATCGAGGTG
The DNA here is from genome assembly GCF_051530095.1 of Phoenix dactylifera. Classification (NCBI taxonomy): domain Eukaryota; kingdom Viridiplantae; phylum Streptophyta; class Magnoliopsida; order Arecales; family Arecaceae; genus Phoenix; species Phoenix dactylifera. The sequence goes on from NC_143194.1 coordinate 26,267,424, forward strand.
CCACCAGAACTCAAAACACTGCATAAAATGTAAATGCTGACGTGGCCCGAATTCGTCGATTGAGTTGCCGATTAGAGTAGCCAATCGGGCCATTGACCAAAATAGTCGACTGAGCTGCTGACCAAAGCAGCTAACTAGGCTGCTGAACAAAGCATCTATTCATACCGACCGATCAGCAGCAGTAAGCTACGTGTCTTCAATTTAAAGCATATTTGAAACGGTTAAAATATCTTAATAGGATGGTTATAACTTCGTATATTTATAAGGCATATTGTGGGACAATTGCAACTCGTCTCACAGCATTTGGCAATTATTACACGACCATGTAGTTACTGCACGTTCGACAATTATGATGTGCCCGACCATTTCGGATAGCCATCCTACGTCTTTATCCCTATATATAAAACCCTGGGGACCTCTAGGTATGCACACGCTATGCTGCTCTTGCTTACTCCAGTTAATGCTCTCTCAAATCTCCACTATTCCTTAAAATCTGGTCTAACTTAGATATCGGAGGGTTCCTCGTCGAATATGTTTCTGCAACCCTAATGCCTCTTTTATTTTCATGCAGGATTCTTCTATCTCCATGTCGGTCCTTAAACTTGAAGCAAGACAATGTGTCCGAGTAGAACCAAACACTATCCATGTCCCAAGTAAAACTCATCCAATCTTGTCAGGCTAGATTTTGGTGGCAACAAATAGCTTTGCTCAAGTATAGCCTGGTTCCAAGTAAATTACAAGGTCTTCTTTATGTATAAGCCTACTCCTAATATCATCACAATTTATTCTGCGAGATTAGGGTGGATTAACCTTTACAATTGGCTACCTAAGCTATATCATATCTTTTTTCTTGAGGGAACAAATCGGGATCCCCATCGTTTCCCATCCGAAAAGCAAGCTCCGCCAACAGTTCGTCGGTCCCTAGAAATGCGTTTGTCCGCGTTTCCCAACAGTTTCCCGGAGAATCGTGCGGTCCACAACGTGGACGTCGGCTCCTCGACGAGTGCGGGCCCCGCACCGTCTATCTGCGCCCTTCTCGTTCGGGCCCACTTCACGTGATCCGCCCGTTTTCGATCTCGAAATGCCCCTGGTCCTCTTTCCCTTTCTTTCTTTTACCCCCCTAATCGGACTACCCATTAAAGTCGCTTCCATGTCCCCTCCTCCCCCCCCCCCCCCCGCGGTTCACTTCAACGATTCACGTGGAGCGTGCCCACTGTACGGCAAAAGATTTAATAATTATAACACCTATTTTCAAAAAAGAAAATTAGTCTAGTATTCTGCGATATTCTCGGGATACGTTATTTTGTGCCGTCTGATAGATGTTCACGTGATCATATATTTGGAGAACCGAAACAGGATAAAGCCGTTCGAGAATATCGCCCGATGACAAAAATGTCCTTAAAGTAGGGCCGGACACGTTCACAAATCACATGTGATTATGGAAGTTCTGAGGGATAGTTTCGTCAACAGAAAAAAAAAATTTGAACGTAGTAGGGACCAACGGTTAACTTCGACCTGATTCTAGATTAAAGCGTTTCTCCTCGTGGGTGCTACACCCGGCGGCGATGCAAATGCACAACAGCACAACTTTGAAGAATCCATGGAACTCTATTTTTTTCAGGAAAAAAACGTGCCCTCACTCCGGTTTATATAAGCGAACGATGACCGCAATCTTCCACACGAAGATTTCAGAATTCAAATCTGGAATGGAGGGAGATTGATGCCGTTGTCCGGTGAGGATACTTTCCTTGTAGAACCGTCCAAATTTTTGTGGAGAAAAAAAAAGGGGAAGACAAAAATAGACTTGAGCTCACTGAACGGTGATGGGATTCGAACGAGTCGGAGAGGGAGAGAGATTACGAGAGCCGACAAAGGACTGGAGGGAAGAGGGAAAAAAAAAAAAAGGGGTTAAAATAAAAGAAATATTAATATTTAACGGGTACAGCCTGTCCCGTGCGGTGGGGCCCACACTCTATCAATAATTTTGCCGGTCGGTCACGTCTCTAACGAGGGCCCCACGCATCGCGCGCTTCCCCACCAAAGAGAGCGTGATCCCCGCTATCCCACCACCACTGCCCTCACGTGACCTGACTACCGGCCCGCGCCCATTCGGTCGTCCCAACCGCGGGCCAAGCGGTCAAATCCCACCGGTCAGCCGGTGGGAGCCGAGAAGCGGACGAAGCGGGGCGCACTTTCCACGCGTCGCAACGGACGACGGGAACCGCTCGCGGCGCAAGGTTAAAACAGAGGAAGGGCGCTGTGCCCCCAACTTTCGACACGTGTCGTCCGAGTACTTTCGAAAGCGGCTCTGCTTGGCTCGGCGCGGCTTGGACGCCAACGGGTGGTTCGGGTGCGCCTTTGAGCGGGTCGCCATCGCTTAAATTTTTGCTGGTCACGGGTTCGATGCCGCACGCTAGCAGATAAGCATGGATACCTAACCCACGCCCGCTGCCAGCTACGGTTAGCTCTTTTTCCATGCCCAGCGGACAGCGGTTTCCACGTTTCTGGAACTGACGCGTGCAACCGACGGTGTTCTAGATCCTACTGCGTTACAGGCAGGGAAGGCGCGATGCCACGGAGTGTTACGAAGAAGTTTCCACACACAGCATGAAGCGAGAATGGCGTATAACGAGACATACAAAACAATATTATTCTAGATTTTAAAAGGCATCTTTGTCATAGCGTTGCTCTCCTATCGGTGTTCTTGTGTTATTCAGACTAAGTGGGTGCATATGGACCACATCCTATTATGGAGTCATAGTTTCGTGTTGTTTACGTGAGATAATTTTTTGCGTCAAGAGGAGCTTGGAAGTAAATACATTGAGTGATTTTAGTCAAGTTCTTTCTTCGCTAATTTTATGTTTACAAATTTAGCTTTTATTTTGTAAGAGATAAAATAATTCTGAAAACACTTTGTGCAATAGGGCATCAAGCAGTCATTACCGTTTCTAATGAAAAAAAAATTGTATTAAATTAAATGAAGTACGGCACCATGGGTCCATCTCCAAGACAGACCCATTTATTGTACCAACAACCGATTGGATCGCATTGATTTGCTTGACCTTACAAGGCATTTCCTTCGTTGCTAAGTTTTGGAATTCTTGATATTGATACCAAGATAATCAAATATAGTGTTCTATATATATATAATCCACTAATATGATCATATGTCAAAGTGGTGTGGGATTCAATATGTGTGACAGTACTTGTATTTTAAGGAAATCTGATCTAAAATCATGTGAATGCTTCATGTCTATGCTACTTTTGAGGAAGCAAATGATCTTAAAGCATGCAACTGTGTCAAATTGTCATTCTCTATGCTATAATTCACTTGTTTGAATGAAAAAAAAAAAGAACCGTAATAGAAACGGAAGCCAGATTTAGATCCCAATCATAAAGAAATCGACATGATTCTATTATAGATAATCAAAATAATAGGTCAGCTGCCTACCTGATTGTTTATCCTGTAGAAGGATTGGAAACGTTTTTATAAATGTAGGTTGTATATGAGGACTTGTCATCTTTGCAAGGAGTAGGCTAAGTTTTGATTGTTACAAGTGATGGTGACATAGAGCTATGCATCAGGAATTGGTGATGCACATGTTGTTATGCCTTTTGTTTCATGTAGTAAAATTTTTCCATTCAACAAGAACTCTTTTGTTTCTCCATAAAACAAAAGAGAACTCTTTTAAGCTTAATATGGTTTAGAATTATCGATACCGTTAACATTACTTTGATTTTAAATTAAGTTTGGGACAATTTTTATGCATTACAAACACATAACATACATGCACCACACAGAAATAAAAATGGCCATTATATCTAAAACGTTTTAAAATACATATATAAATTATCGAGTATGCATTTATATTGTTACAATGCCATAACATATAAATTTGGTGTCATCATTGCCATATAGCTTATTGATACATGTCTTACAAACTGATTTCTAGTCGGGATACTATAGTAACGGATATGTATCTTGATATAATTTTCTAAGAAACAAGATCGTCGAACCGAGATTGTGTCGATTTATGCATACTCTCAATTGTGTTTCGGACCCGAACCTTTTTTTTGGGGGGGGGGGGGGGGGGGGGGGGGGGTGGGTAAAATTGAGGTTCGGCATGGGCTCTCACTAGTGATCCAATCCATGTTAAATAGAAACTACTACATTTTGAATCCAGGTCAGAAGGTCGAACGGAATTTACAGCTCAAGATGACATCGAAACGCCATCTTTAGTTTCTCCCCACTTGGAAGGTAACCTTGAAAGAGATATCATCAAAGGACACAGTCAAACTGAGAGGATATTTCGGTAATTCTCGTCTCCCATTGGAAAGTGGGTCAGATCCCCTTCTCCCATCCATCCAGAAGCAAAAAACCGCAAGAAACCCCTCCCACCGTCCGAAGGCAACTCCCCACCCCCACGGGATAAAAAAAAGAGAAGAGGCCAGTTTAGCCGACCGCTAAGCCGAGCCGCTGACGCGGTCGGTGGTCCCGGACTCCAAATCAGGAATTCAAATCCAGTTAATATCGGAGAAAATAAATAAAACCATATTCGTAAAAAAGAGCAGCGCGCCCGTGATGGATGTCCCCCAAAATCCCGATCGCCACGCGCCTGCTCTCCGCCTTTCCCGTTACCCTTTTCCTTATTTAATTGAATTATTCGCATTACCTTTTTTTTTCCATCAATAAAAAAATAAAAAAATCCGCTCCCAAACCCTCCCTCCCTATATAATCCGCAACGCAACCCTCGCCACCTCCCCAAAACGCCCCCGCTCGTTTTCTCTTCCCGCTCTACCCCCACTTCCCTCACTCTGTATACTCTGTATATTTTTTTTCCCTTTCCTTTATACCCAACAAACTGTTCTCTCTCCTCCTTCCCTTTTATCATGGAGGAGTCCGGCACTAAGAGAAGCCGGGAGGAGTCCGAGGAATCACCGGAGGCCAAACGCCTCCGTGCCGACCTATTTTTTGACATCCTCGACGACGACTCCGATGCGGACGAACGGGATCCGGCCACCCAAGACCTGGCCTCGGTGATGAAAATATTCGAAGAGGAGATCGCCCACCCGCCGCCTCCGCGGCCACCGGTGGCGCCGGACGCTGCGGATCCGTCCTTGCCGGCGGCCGATTTTGAAAATCCCCGCCAGCCTGAACTTGGGTACCTGCTCGAGGCCTCCGATGACGAGCTCGGCCTCCCCCCGACTGTCCCGTCGTCGTCCGACGAAGGCGGTGACGCCGGGGAGCCGGAGGTCCCCAGCAGCAAGGTGGAGGTGGCTGTGGAGGTGGAGGCCGAGGCCGAGGACGTTGGGTTCGGGCAGATCTGGGCGTTCGACGATGAGATTTCTGGTTGCTACGATGGGCTGGAGTTTGTGGCCCGGCAGCAGGATGATAGGGAGGCTGCAGTGGCGGCGGCCGACGAGGCCGTGTTTTTCGATGGTGGGCTCTTTGACTACCCGGACGTTCTCTGCGGGCCGTCCGATTTTGCCGATGTATCGTGGCGGTCGGAATCTCTGCCGGCCATCTGATGACGCTTTCCGGTGGCCCTCTTGTTAGCTACTTCTAAATTTTTTTTTTCTCTTTCTGAACAGGAGTTTGTAGAGTTTAGAAAAATGGAACAAAGGAGAAACGAAAGGCAGAAGAAAAAAATGGTTCAGATGTTAGCATCGTATTCCGCTTGTATTTCTGGATGAACCCTTTTTTTTCTCGCTCTTTGGTCTATCATTCGTTGGAGATCAGACAGTCGAAGCACTAAACCTCTTTCCTTTGTCTGCCTCTGAAATAGTTATTTCTCTAGCCCTCAGAGTTTAGAAAGTTGAAGAACACATTTAAATCAAAAAAAAAAATCAAAATCAAAACTTAATTGTGAAAGAAATTAACTAAATGAGGATGGTACGATTAATTTTAGACCGACGATATGGGCTGTCGATCTGGTGGTCCATGTTCAATGAGGCTGATCGTTTTGACAGATTTTTCGGCCGTCGTAAGATTCGTGCCAAGAAATCATCTAGTACGTGACGATTGGCTTTCTTCTCTTATTTTTATTCTTTTCTTGGCGAACGGTTCCCTCCGAACTCGCGATACGAAACGAGAAGTTGGGTGAGGAACAATTTGGTGGCGGCCGTCGCGATGGGCACGTGGGTTTGGTGGTGCGTCGACAGAGTTCGGCTGCTCGTCGCGATTAAGGTGGCAGGACGTGATTTGGTTCAGGGTGGGTTTTTTTAACTTATTACAATGGGAGGAAAGGGTAAATGGAGACATATACACGTGTGTCGGTTTTGTCTGCACGTGTGGTTCTTTTGTATGGAGCTGCACCACGAAAGAGTTTACTGCTTACGGCTTACGGATGCTAGGGAGGTCTCTCTTGCTGCACGGGTTGCATCTCGACCGTTCAAGACACGTGCGAATCTTATGCTGGCAGAGCTGTGCTTGGCAATCACACGTGATATTGTCTGTTTTTTGCAATAAATCATCCGTGGTTTCATCTTTGTACTATACTACTTTCTCAAGGGAAAAAAAGGGAAAAAAAAAAAATACTAGTATAAGAGGTGATTCTTATAATTAGACATGACCTGCAAACTTTAAAGAGCACCAAGTATTCGGCATGGCTCCCTTAAAACCAAAATGCACGAACAAAGCTAAATTTGGTGGCCAAGTTGATGCTGTCATGCTGTCATATTTAAAACTCGATGAAGATGCAATCGCTCCATATCTTATCCTATTTAATTTGGACTTCGACATTAAGAATCTTGCAGGCCTCCTTTATGACCAAAATACATCCACTTGTTTACGTTATTCGACTGAGATCTATAGAATGTTCATAGCCTCATCACTCATGCGCATGACTTTTACTAGATCCTCGACTTTTACAAGGAAACTCAAATGGTTGCTTAAAGACAGATTGTGATAGACACTAAAATGTTTCTCTTTTTTTTTGGGGGGGGGGGGGGGGGGGGGGGGAGGTTGCCCTCTTTTTAACTTAAGCAATAAGTTGGAAATATTAAAAACAGAATTCAAGGGAGTCTTTATTCCATTATTTCCATGATGTCGAAACCATCGAGGACCGCAGATTGGTTGGGACAGAGAGGCAATAGAGTTGTGGCCACGGAGGATCCACAGTTGGTATCAGTGAATGGATACGTGGTTATAGCGATGCCCAATGGTATTCAATAGAGCTGGCATTTCCTAGCTCAGTGTAGTTTGAGCACTTTTGTTATATATATATATATATAGATAGATTAAGCTCATCCCAGCTTTTCTATCCTTATTCCCGCTTCATTTCTTTGACCCCAGCATGTTTCGTGGAGTTTCGGAAAATCTTCATCGAGCAAGAGATATGACAAAAACAATTCACCTCACATCTGAACAGTCCCTGATTTTTCTTTTTTCCTGCAAGGATTTATTTCTGAATTTTTTTGAGCTAATCAATATTTTGGGTTATTTATTATGATTTCTGCTATCACTGTTTGCTGTCATCCCGTTTCTCGTCTATAACCGTGCAGATAAGGAATGCAAATATATCTAGGGATCCACCTATACAACAGAGGAGAGAGCATCGACATAAGCTTTCTGTAACTAGAACTGAAAATGGGTCAAGATGGGCCGGGCCGCATCTCTACCCGAGCTGGCCCAGAAATTTTAGAGATTCGGGCTAGGCTTAGGTCCGAAAATTTTTGAAAAATACCAACCCGAGCCCAAGCTCGAGCTCGACCGGAATTAGATTGGCCCAACCCAAATATATGGAGTGCACTGCGGTCCATTGATTCACAAATAGCTTTATCGTTGATAATTTAGATCATTTTAAGATATCTTGGATCGCATCCAACTATTATGTCTTCGGAAGATTTTGCAAAAGCTTGAAAATAATAATATTCAATAGTTGTGAGCCCAAAGATTTAAAGAAGGACGAGGAATGGTTTGAGTCTTATTTGGGCCTGAATTCGGCCTCTGTTTCAAGCTCGAGCTTGGGGTCAAACCCGAGCGAAGCCAATGTTACATCCAAGTTTGCCCCGAAAAATAAATTGGCTTTATTTTTAAGCCCAAACCTAGCCTAAAATCTTTCAGGCCTAGCCTATAGCTAGACCCGAAATCGCCCGGCCTGATGGGCCTCGAGCTGGCCCAAGGTTATTTTTAGCCCTATTTGTGACCATCCAACCACTCGATTGGATAGATATTTTCCTAGAGCTTAGAAGTATGGAGCATTTTGTGGAGCACTGAATAAGTAGTTGATTTTCTTTTGAGGAAGATACAAGAATTTCTCTCACGCCATATCTGCCAGCAGAACGCAATATTTAGTTGATTCAAATTGTAGGCTGAATTTTCTTGATTCCCCATGATGTCTAAAAAGATTCAAGGCTGGTTGGCCATCTCTGAATTTGAGGTAGGCTTTTAGAGAGTACCAAATACCTTCTGCGAAGGGATACTTGAATAAATGAGTTGTATTCTCCATCCGCCCTCCATATAATGGACATTCTGTGCTAGCTACCCAGTCCTTTCTTGGTAATACTTCTGTGCATAACTTGGTATTCAAAAGTAGCCACATGAAGATCTTAGCTTTTCCAAATAGAATCGTAGAATGGACAAAGGATGCCTCCATTGCCGATCAATTTATAGTACAATTTGACTATAAAAACTCCATTTTTTTGTTGAGCTTCCAAGCCGGGTTGTCATCGAAGGCCTTGCGGGCATTTTTGCGTAAGGGGACCCCGCTCCTTTATGTTCCACTGCCTGAGAATAAGGATTAATGCTTGGCCTGATCTTAACTGAGTTTAGCTTCAGTCTGAAAGGTATATTTGAAATTGTGATCGAGACAATTTGAGGCTTCCCAATATACTTCAATGCCTGCTTTAGAATAGCATAGTTCATAGAATGGCTCACTGAATCTCGGTTTAGTTACTACTAGCCTGCTAACTTGCAAAATAGCCCCGTAAATTCGGGAGAAGAGGTGCCTTCTCATGCAAGGGTCTGCAGTGATCAGGCACGGGCTTTACCAAAATCACAGATCTCCGCAAGATGTGGATTCACTGAAGTTGGATATAGACCACTAAGCACAATGCATTCATCCATTTTTTTCACTTGACATAGTGTACCTTGCAAACGCTTTTGGGATCGTTCATCCAAGCAAAGCTAATAGAATCTAACTGTTGCTCTGCCCTAGTTATCTCCAAGTCCACCATCAAAAGATTGCCCTTTCCTTGCAAAATGGAGGTGTTGGAAGTTGTGCCTAAAGTTGATCATCTCACCCTGGATGTTGGTGAATGGCAGATCGACCTGCTACATTAATGCATCCCGGATGCCATAGCGAAGTTGGAGTCGAGCTAAAGGGATGATTACTAATCTCCACTCAAGTTGATGACACTCATCTGGAATTTTCTTACACTTAAGAGCCAATTTGGAATTTTCTATAAGATTGGATCGAAAATTCTATAAAATTTATAGATTAGGCCAATACAACCAGTAAGATCACGAGCTACACATTAAATTAGATAAAATATTCTAAAATAGATTTGGAGTGGATCGGCCAAAATCCTAGCCTACATGATTTCAGCCAGTCTACTCTAAAGTTATTTTTGGATATCTTATAAATATATGCTTGTAACTTGTTTGTTGCGCTAGTTCAATTCGCGAATTCTACAAAATTTATATTTTAATTCTGTAAAAAAATTCAAGCAAGCCCTAGGTCTCGTTGCATATTCAATCGGATCATTATGCTTGGATGCTTTTAAAAAAGAAGTCTACTTTTTAGAAATTGATGCCATTCATGTGGAAGACAGTCAAGCCGCATGTATTGCAAGAGCACCCACCAAGAAACTCTTTTACACGTGGAATATTGCTGATGTTTGTTTCTCGAGCATGCTGCACAAGCTAAATTATTTTCAAGTAACTTTCTGAAAATATAAAAGTAAAACGCTTTATCCTTTCATGCTTAGCTTCTCACACCTCTCAAAACTTTTGTAGGAAATAATCAAATAGCTTTTTTTTTTTTTTGATGCAAGGGAGATTGGAAAAACATCCAGTCATCCAAATTTATCAAAGATGAAAAGGTATTAACAAGAGAAATAGAAGATTTTACTGGTTGGTTAGAGAGGAGAGGCTACAACCAGTAAAAAGAGAAGAGGGAGCTTTCTACTAGTATTATAGTTTGCATAGGCCAAGGAATGAATTAGTAAAGGAAATAAGATGCATTTGCTGACCAGAAAATAACAAGGTATCTACAATAGTGTCTACGTGAAATGGACTGTTCTAATATTCTATTTTGAAACGAAGAATCTTTTCTAGAACAGAAGTTCAATTTACTTTCGTGTGCGGCTTAGTTTTGTTGTTCAAAGATACTTGAAATCAGATCAAACGATGATTGAGTTTCTTATTTTTCTGTGTGGCCCTGACCTTGTTTCATCTTGTCTTTCTCGCTCGTATATAATAGATATATCGATGTTGCATGAATTTATATTAAACAAAGGTTGATTTTGTTTTGTTCATGCTTTTGGTGTATCTCTTACTTTTTTCATTTCCTTTTACTCCCTTGGCAATACAAAGATCTGAGACATGAAAAAGAACCAAGCAACCTATTTGTTGGTCCAACACAAGATGGATTATGAGAAAAATATTAAAATATAAAAACAATGGCATGACTTATCTTTTCTTTTATATGTTGGCTGATGGTCTACTCTTTAGTCATGATGGAGTTGGCACATGACATCATACTTCTGGTAGTGTAGAAAACGTCCGGAGTTATGATTATGTTGAGAAAGAGAGAGCATAAATTTATTTAAAAATGGAGTTACTAAGAGTAGGCTTGTATTCTCTGGTATTCTATTCTGTACGTGGAGTTCAAGTGAAGGTGGAGATGATTTTCCAGAATTCCCATGGTACTGTGACAGAGATATATTGTTGGGAAAAGAAAAAAAAACTTGGATAGCATCTGTTAAAGAACAAATTTCAAAACTATTGTCGCCCTTCCTCGGCCTTAACCAACAAGAGATTCTCAAGCTCCGCCAAAGCTCAATTTTAACGTAAGAAAAGTTAGGCATTTCAACTAATAGCCTGAACGTATACATTTGCAAATTAAACTTTTCCGACCTTAAAAATGTGGTTATGTCACTAATGATTTTTTTTCCTTAAAAAAATGGCCTTAGAATTTGGTAATATCCATGACGGCAGGTATCCTAATTTACCCATGCAATTGTTTACAAGGTTGCTTAAATAAGTGGACTAGAAGCAAAATATGGTGAGGAGGAACAAGCTACTTAAATTGCTGAATCAGTAATCACGACAAATTGTCTAGCTTATCCCACATATTATCTCAAATATAAGTAAAGTATAAAGATTTTATATAGGTTCGTCTCACGAAAAACTAAAATATTGCATAATCTACGTTATTTTTTTTAATGAACCTAAAATATTTTTATTGGCAAGCCTTATTTGTAAGTTAAAGAATAAATCGAGGTTGGACCTTGTCCATTGGGCCGGCCCACTATAATTGGGCTAGCCTTCCCTGTTACGGGCAAATGCCTACAAAATGAATCATCCAGCGGAGCAAATCATTAGAAAAAACAGGAGGAAGAGATATATAAGCCAGCATATCCCAGTCTTCCTATTGTTAGATCCATCAGGCATTGAACAACAATTCTCGTCTCAGGTCAATGGAATATGACACGATTTAAATTTCAGCGTAGTAGACCAACTGGGCTTTGACTCAATGGTTGGGCCTCCCATTAGTATCTTTGCATACAATAGACTTTTGGAAATTTCCTTTCTTTCCCTGTTGTGTATGATGTTCCTATTTGGGACCATAGAAATTTTCGAAGTCATCATTTTACGGCTGATTTAAGTCATTTTGATGTTCTATCTTATGGACAGTTTAAAATTTTCTCTACCCTCCCTTTTATTCCTCCCACACCTCCCTGCATAATAATAATAATAATCAATTCTCAAGCAGCCCTTAAGCGTGGCTCAGAATTCAGTTTATTTGGGCTTGGTCAATTATCAAACAAACAGCATGCTAGAGTTATTGTTGGCTCCTTGGCTCTATTAAGTTGCGTGCGCTGTCTTGTTACAACTTTGAATTTTAAAACTTATGCATTTTTTTGTTGATTTATAATCTACCAACATAATTTACATGCAAAATGAACATATGTTCCTAAAGCTGAAATACAATCTCAATGCTTGATTTGAAATTAATTTTGAACTTGACTTTCAAGGTTTAGTTTGATTTTTTACCACTATTTAAAGCTTAATGATCTGGATAACAAGCCTAATAGAAAAGATTAACAATTCCAAGGTTAGCTAAAAATAATTCAAGTTTTGAATCGGCTCGATTCAAGAATGTATTAATATTTAATTGCTTGGAAGAATAAACTAAATGCACAAGTTAGAACCTTTCAAGCTCCCGCGATTTATTTGCTATGTAATATACAATAATGGTTTTGTGGACATGAACCAACTTAAAATCTTCGTCATTATCAACATCATTATCGTCATTATAGTTGAAGTAGAAATTAATTTTCTATTCCTAATCTACTTATCTATGGCAAATTCAAAGATTCATGACACGTCATGGTATCTTTTTAATGTGCCAATGATAACGATCATATAACATAGTGGTAACTCAGATCTCAGTTGATATCAGATCCATACTGCATCCATATAGCAGAAATAAAAAATGCTAAAGGTCAACACACACACACACACACGCGCACACAACTTAAAATTTCTTGTTCTCATTAGGATCGAATGAAATTATGCAATACATGGTAGACTTGGGAGCGGAGATGCTCGAGATCGCCATCTTACAATTTTCATTACAATCGGCCATCAATTTGGCACGTATAGGACACCCAACTTTTATCCATTGGACAAAAGTCTCTTGAAGCTCCCGTCGGCCAAACAAATTCCCCCGCGTGGCAAACGATAAAAGAACTCGAGGGCACCCATCAGCCTGCGGCGTTGATCCGCTCGACAAGGCAATGATCTCGGTCCAGGATCCGGTCAAAAGATGCTGCTGCGGGATCCATATTTAGAGGTACATCTAGAATGCCAGCCGTCTTGAACCGGTCGTACAGATAGACCGGTTCACATCCTGGTCCTGCGGTCCCGGAATCCAGATTCTTAGGTGGGTCCCGCGGACTAATTCGCACGGGCTGTCGTTTGTCGTGGGGACCACAGCGATGTTGGGTGGAAAACCGTGCAACGTTTCCGGTCGAGGCCATTTCCATCGCGCCGCTTCGAGCGTCCCGCTCCTGAGTCCTGCGGTCGCCAAGGACGGCAGTTTTGGCGGGAGAAGATTTCTCGCCGGCTTTTCTGTTTCGAGATCCGCGCCTTTTGGCGCGGAACGGAGCTTCGCCATCTCCAGCTAGTTTCCATCTTCCGGTACGGGAGAACGGCACCGCAAGGTGAGCATAAAGGGAAGGGAGGGGCAATATGGACACGTGTCCTTTCAAATTTTTCAGTGTTGCTGTTTAATGGCTCTCTCTTCATGGGACTCGTATAAAATAAGGAGCTAAGGATAGGTATCTATTTTTCTTGGAGGAAGGAAGAGTTCGGCTCGCATTTGCTTGACATTTATTGAATTTATGTCTTGTCCATCTCAAATCATGGATATCCGGCAAGTTTGGTCAGGACTCAGGAGTGTGATTTAGATCCGCTGTACAGTGGGAATAATGTCTGGTTGCTATTCTTACATGCTGTGGGTCCCGTATTTATTTCGATATCGTTTTGAAAAGATCCACGTGTCGGAGCCAGAATTTGCCATCTGGCCCATCAGAGCAAGTGCGTTTCATGATATTGCATCCAAGCACTAGCAAAGATGTTTAAAATTAGAGATGTTGATGTTTAAAAGGCACCTTTTTGATTGCTTCTTTACAAGGCAGTGGTAGACTGACATGCACAATACGGTCATACAGAGTTGATAGAAAGCTTGATTGATTAAGGATATACAAAATCCCATTTTTGCAAGATTTATTGGAAAATAAGGATCATGATCTGCCATATTATAAGACTGTCGGATACTATAAGGTATTAACACGGTATTAAGATTCAATTCAGTAAATAAACTTCACCAATTAGTATAGATTTGAACCTACATAGCTGCTCAATTAATATTGGTCGGTACAAACCCATACTGTTTTTTTTAAGACTATACCATAGCTTGAAGGCGAAACAAAAATGTGGAAAACTTACCTTAGCATGAGAGATATATCATGGCACACCAGCGATTTCATATTAAATCAGTAATATATCAATACAAGTTTTTAGTACTAATTTTATATTTTTTATTAAAATATATTAGAATATATACAATATATATAACGGACCTGCTGCACGCAATTCACCTACTTGACGCTAATTAGCTCTGATGCATCACTGTAGGGAGAGAAAGGAAAGAATGAGAGAGGAGAAATAGGAAAGAAGGAGAGAGGAAGAACCAAGCTTCTCACCTACTTCCACTTAGGGTTTCACATGCCAGAGCTCAAAGAAAGAGAATCAATTTTTATTCATCATGGCATAATCCTAAACAATGTATAGACTCACATATATATAGGATCACAAAATAACAAAAAAATCTCTACAAATAAAAATAATTCTATAAAATTTCTAAAATGATAATATACAAATAAGCCCAATCGACATAAAAATAAAATAATATAAAAACAATCCAAAATAAAATCAAACTAGTTAGACTAGCTAAACTAGCTGGATCCGTTGAACTGGCTGAACCTTATAGTGCCTATCGATTCGAATGATGACTGATCTGGCACTGGTGTCCACACCAAACTTCTTTTCTTGAGCCAAAAAATGGGTTCGGATTGTGTCTCTCACCCGAAGGAGTGATTAATCTTTTTCCACAACATCAACCTGAATCATTTTTGCACGGACCTGAAAGCACTTCAAATTATTTTCGAAATCCGCTGTTGTGGGGGCATTAGTGGTCGAGTGAGAGGCCTATATTCATTTTAAACACCGGCTAGGTTGCCTCATTTGTTGTTGTCATTCGGGCTCTACTATATTATTTTTTAAATGGTACTGTAGTACGGTATTTTAAATGGACGTTGTTGTCATTCGGGCTCTACTATGTTATTTTTTTTTTAATGATTATTTGGACTGTATTTATACGCAAGCTGCATGCGATAAGATGTGCCTCCAAAACGGCACCTACTCTTCGGCATCTTAATAGCACGTCGTCCTTTGCCAAGCTGCGAGACGCTGTGAACTGACGCGGCGGCCGTAAACATTTTTAGCGTGCCCGGCGCTGGATACAGTTGGTCGCTGCACAACCTTTTCATTGCCACAATGACGCACTGTAGCTCGCCGTGTGGCCTCACACATCAGTGAGTCCCCAGTTGGGTCCCTTGGGGAGTTGGTGCATCAATTAATGCACCATGGAAGATGGAATAAAAAAAGAACTGGTACGGGAGCTGCTGATTCGTTGAAGACAAGGTCACGAGAAGATGCATGCTCCCTTTAATGAGGTCTTTGGGGTGGCATTAAATAACCCGTACAGGGGACAGATATCTTCTGTTTCTCATTTTCTTGGTCAGGCCGGCAAGTGGTCCGCGTGCGTTCCAAGGACCTCAGCAATGCCGGGATAATAGCCTCCTTTTTCCCAATAGAAATTGTACCTCTCCCTCGACGGCCGTTACCTGATCTTAGATGGAAAGAGAGGCAATGGGAAACGTTAACGACTTGATTCTCGATTTTTTTAATCTGATTAAAATATATTTTAAAAAAGCTTACTACTAAATATATAATATATAAAAAAAGTTTCTGCATTTTTTTTAAAAATTTATATTTGATTGAGCGTCTGTTTTCAAAAAAAAAAAAAAATCTATCATGTTCTTAATAAAATTATACAAAATACATATAAAATATCATATGCATAATTTTTAATAGCTATTTTTAAATATTTTTAGGTCTAAAAATTTTTTAATTTTTAAATATTTAAAAAAATAGTGGTTAAAAATATTTATTGGGTTGAGTTTTAGAGTTTTAATAATTTTTAATAGTTAGATAACTATTTTATGTTGTGATAATTTTTAATAGTTATTAATATATATTTTATTAAAATTGCTATAACTATTTTATATTGCGGTAATTTTTAATAACATATTTTTACTAGTTTAAGTTTAATTATTAAAAATAGTTATTAAAAATATCATTATGGTTTAAGAATATTTTTGGTAAAATAATTACCATAATTCGTAGCCTAGGAAAAAATGGTTTTCTCATTCCCACATGAATTTTTATTTCTCATGAAATACAAAAAAAATATTTTAAAAAAAGGTGAGGTTTTTTTTTTTTTAAGCCCTGCCAACGGAAAGCATCGTTAACAAGTGCCCCTTCAGTTTTGCATGTGTAGTCGCGAATAAGCTTAAATCCTCGCTATTGGAGATCAATAGGCAAGTATGAGGACCATACTAAGTAAAAAGAAGTTGAAGACACCTCAGTAAAAGAAAGCATAGTTGCTGATGAAGAAGAAGAAAAAAAAAAGGGAAAAAAGAGAGAGCTCGTAGTTGCCTACAAAAGGATCTTCATCTCATATGGACATTTACATGTCACTGTTCACATGATAGCTATCCAAATTACAAAAATACAAGCACAAACATCAGTAAAACATTAAATGCAGATACTTGCTTCATTTTAAAGGCTAATTTTATAGTAGATTAATCAGGCGAAAAATAAAAGGAAGTGCTAATTTTAGCTACATAAACCAACACAGAGGTCTGAGGGATCATGCGCCTTAGTAAATAATTATTTCCACAGGATCTTTTCATGCTTAATTAAAATATAAAAGGGAAGCACTCTTTTCCTCTCTTTTCATTATTTTCCATTGGTAAAGTGAGCAGTGGCCATGCCCCAACACTTTTCTCAGAAACAAAAGACAATACAAAAATTAAGGATTTCAACTACGAGATCTTAATGAGCCTTCAATTATTTATGTTCAATAACCCTAGGCGTTAATTCATACTTAGGGACTAGTAGTTCTATATCTTTTTGTTGATTTGGCCACTTTGGGGCACAGAGATATTGCCGCATGCCATTCATGCATCATATGTAAACTTTTTTTCTTCTCGACAAGAGGCTACTCTAATCTCATTCCATTAGGAAACAAGCTGAACTCAAAGCCTCATTTTAAGGCATAGCTTATAGGCTAGCCATATAAGTCTCAACCTCATGTAAATTAACCAAAGCTCATTCAATCAGCAAACAAACTATTACAAACACCGAATAACCTAAATTTTGACTCAAGCTAGGGTCAGCTCTTTTGTTGTGCTAAATTTTAACCCACCAGACCTACTTAATTTCTGAGCATGTTCACGGACCAAGTGAATCTTTTGTCCAACCGAACATGAAATCAATAAGCAGATCAGCCAAGGATTTGCAACTTAGAAGAGAAGCAAGAGGCAGAGAGGTCTATCCCATCCTCGCAACTTCGGGAGAATAGGACAAGGACTTCCCAAGCTTTAAAAAAGCGCCGCCCGCCCGCACCACGGCTCTTCCGCGTCCCTGGTCCTTCTAAACCAAATACCTTCAGGTCATTTGGGGAAGTCTCAAGAATTGATGAGGGAGTATTCATGAACTCAAGCTTAGTAAGGTAATAATGAACACAGGCAACTGAACAAATACACCCCCCTTTTCTCATATGGGTCAAACAAAGCTACAAGGGATCATGGCGAGTGGATCCATCCAAACATTAAGTATGTTTATATTTGTCTTAACTGTTACCTGGCGTTCTTTCTCTGATTCTCTCTAACAAATAAAATACGGTGGAATATCAAACCTAGAGAACTTGCCCGTCCAATTGGGCCAGAGTTGTATCTTGCTCGTGAAAGAAGATTCACCTTGACATGAATCCATATTTGGATCATTCAGCGGTCACTTTGACATCTATGCACGCGGATGAATGGAGTTCTGATCAAGATCTGTGTAGCGAGTAATCGAACGGTGGATTTACGTGGATGAAGGTGAATCGGTCTTTTTATGCAAAACATACAATCTCGATCCTCTTCAATTAGACCGTGTTCAGCCATGTCCCTACCCAAGCCTTGCTCCAAGTTTTTGCTAGCTTTGGGCCATGCTTATGCAAGACGGAGGTAGGGAAGGAGAGACAGAGAGGAAGAGGAGAAGAAGAGGAGGAAGGAGAAGAGAAGGGAGGAGGAGGAAGAAGAAAGAAGGCTGATTTTCATTCTTGGTTTATTAACCCTAAACAAATGCGTGGCCCCATATATATAGGGTCACAACATAACAAATAAGTCCCTACAAAGAAAACAATCCGAAAAGAATCTTTAAATAACAATATGCAAATAAGACCAACCAACATAAAATAAAATAATATAAATCAATCCAGCCACAACGAAAGTGGCTGGACCGTCCTTCTGCGATGACCGTGATCCTGCAAAACAATTAGTCTTGTACTAGTGTCCGCAACACATGCTTAGGTTCAAAATTTTTTAAAAAACTATAGACCCAAGAAGGATCCGAGCCTAAGCTCAGGCTCGATCCGAACTCGATCGAGCTAGCCTAAACAACATATTTGGGCCAAAAAAAATAGGTAACAACCATACCTCCCGACATCAGCATCCATGGCCTATAAGAATGCAATTTGGGCATCCATAGCCCTCTCCCGTATGGGAGCATTCGAATCCACCACCATTTTCTTAAAGAACAATGCTAACCGCAACAACAAAAACTAGAAACTTCTACCTCCGATTCGGTGAGCAGCTAAAACACAAAAAATCTAAGTTAAGATAGACATTCCTATCCTAAAATCGATATTCCTTGGTCCAATCTGAGGATCAAAGGATGGTTTGTCGAGGAAAAGAGGGGAGGAATAGAGTTTGGATTGGATCAGGAGTGTGTAAGTTGCAGAGGTGAGGAACCTTAGGATTAGAGATGGACCTGCATATGACGACAGGGTCAATGTTGGTGTTGTTCCGAACCTTCTAGTTCTTATGAAGGAGCCCCACCTCCCATGGGAGCTTCTTGGCTTCCTTCAACAACTTCTCATCCTCCATCACCATGTTTGCCACTCTCCCCGATGGTGAATGTGGATGGGATCTTGCCTTTGCTTGCTTGAACTGAAGACTGGATTGGTGGAGGCATGGAGCCAGAAAGGTGGATATTCGAAGAAGTTAGGAGAAAAACCTAGCTAATTGAAGATCTTTAAGGGATTGGAATTATTCAGGACTTCGAGAGAATTAGAATAAGAGCCCCGCGAACCCAAAAGCAGGCAAATCCAAACTATATTAATTATGCAAGCCATATACCAAACCAGCTCTAGGCTCGAGCTTGGGCCAAGCTTCTGCCGAAGCACAAAACCATCCGTGCTCGGCTCGAAAAATATATCAGCTCTAATTTTTGAGCCCATATACGATCCAAACTAAATCAGGCCTCGCTTGGAACATGACCTAAATTAGTCCAAACCCTAATGGACTGCCGGCAAGCCCGGGCCACTCTCTGCCCTATATTCAATTTTATTTTAACTTGCTATATATTATTAGTTATCGAGGGAATAAACGTAATTGCAGCTAATTAATTACATCCCCCTCGTTGGTTAAAACCAGCCAACCCCAGCTGGACCAGCTGTAACATAGCAGCAGGGATAAATTACGCCATATATATATAAAATATTTATTATTTACCTTTTATTGCCATAAAGAGTGCAGCCCGCACCGCTGCACCAAATCCCAAAAATAACAAATTCGCACCGCAACGTACCACGGCACATAAGCAGTGTTGTTGGTGGGTCCCAGCAACCAAAAATTCCGGTCATTTTTGGAGTGCAACTCCGATGTCCCGGTTAAGCTAAAGTAACCGCACAGGCCCATCCGTCCATCCTATCCGTCCATTCTATGCGGCCAAATATCTTCTGATTGCGTCCGGATCGGCTTCTTTTCTGCTCCTTTTCCTTATATATTAATTTAATATTATATTACTTAGATATATTAGAATATTAAATATCCTGTCGTGGTAGAAGAGGGGTCTATTTCACGCCACCGGGGGCACGAACAGGGTGACAGCGATTGGGGCCCGGGGGACTAATCACAGCCATTCGATCACTGTCGCGGCCTCATCTTTCAATCCGGCTCACCGTCGCTTTAAGTATCCTCAACTCTATCTCTAGACTCCTTTTTCGCCTCCGTCTGGGGTTTTAGGAGCCGAGAGGGAAGAGAAAGAGAGAGCGAGCGAAGGCATCGACGACGAAGACGAGAGGAGACGTCAAGGATTTATGTCGTCTGGTTTTCTCGACTCAGCGTTCCTCTCTTCATCGTTGTTCTCAGAAAGCCGAGCTCGACCTCTTGGGATCTCTCCTCTCCTTTGTTCGTTGCTTAGCCTCGCTGTTCTTTTCTCCTTCTCCTCCCCCTCCCGTATGCGACGGAGGCCGGAGGGATCGAAGACGGCTTCGATGCGATTTCGATTTCCTCGGTATCGATCAACTCCCAGTTTACCGTTTCCCCCATATTTTCCATCATTGATTAAACCCTACTAAGATTTTATTTTTTTCTTTTTTTTATTCTTGGGCTCGCAGTGTTCGGTTTGGAGTGAAATATCTTGGATTCCAACATATAGAAAATTTTCTCTTCATCTTCTTGAGAGGCTGCCTCACTTGACAAAGTTAATCGTGTTTTGTTTCCAATTTTTCGTTTTTTTTTCGATTTTGTTTCGTTTTCGGAGAGAAAATAGAGAGGAGAAAAAAAATGCCAGGGCCTCAAAGGCATCTCATGAATCAAGAACGAATGGTGAAGAGAAAAGAGGGGAAGAGGAGGACTAGCCAGAGATCCGAGCTCCGTCCTCTCACATATGAACCCAAACCGAAACTGGTGAGAAAAATCCGGATCCATTTTGACGACCCGGAAGCCACCGAGTCCAGCGAAAGCGAGGAGGAGGAGGAGAGAGCGATGAAGTCGAGTAGGAGACGGGTGATCCAGGAGTTCTCCATCCACCCGTTCGGTCCATTTTCGTTCTCTGCCGATGCTTCGTCCCAAGAGAGCGGCAAGCGAAACTCTAGGACTCCTAAGTGTTCCCACAGGAAGGCCAAGGACCCCGGCTCGACGAGCTCGTCATCCGCCACCACGTCGTCGAGGCACAAGGGTGTTCGCCAGCGGCCGTGGGGGAAATGGGCGGCCGAGATCCGCGATCCCATCCGAGGGACCCGTGTCTGGCTGGGCACCTACGACACCGCCGAGGAGGCTGCCCTCGCCTATGACGCCGCCGCCAAGCGCCTGCAAGCCGAGAAGAGCGGCCTCTCCGCCGCCTCCGCCACCACAACCACCGCCTCCGCCACCGTCTCCAACTCCTCGTGCCTCTCCGTTGGCTGCTCCGAGGCGGCGTCGCCCTCCTCGGTCCTCGATGTCTCGGTCAGCCAGGCCCCGCCGGCGAAGGAGTCGACGGTGGAGGAGGAGCCGTCCATCGCGGAGCTCTTCGCGGAGCAACCGCTGCTGCTACCGGGCCTGATGGAACTGGACTTGGGTTTCGGATCCGACCCGTTCCTCCCGGTGACCGACTTCGGCTCGGTCGACGACTTTCTGGCGCTCGGGGACCTTCCCCACCAGATCGACGGCGGTGATTTCGCAAGCATAGACGCCTGGATGGACCTGGATCTCTAAGAGCGTGGGAATTTTTGCAGTTCAGTTAATATTTAATAATAACATTATTGTTATAAAATAGGCGTGCTTAGTTTGAGATGTCGCGAGAGGAGGAGGGTCTAAAGTGGTTTGAGGAGAGGTGTTCCTTTTGTTTATTTCGGTGTATTCTGAGGAGAAGAAAAGGTATGATGGGTTTTGTTGTGTTATGGGTGTGGGAGAAAATTTCTTGGGTTTTTCCGAGCTACAAGAGCCGCCCCTAAGGAATTTTTGGTCTGCACTTCCACACCTAAGCATGGCTGTTGTCTTCTCTCTATTTATCTTTTTTTTTTTCTGTTGTTTTCTTTTTCTCCATGTTTTCTTTGCTTCATTTGCTGTTATGCACTATCCTTCGGACAGTATAATGGAAGAGGCTTGTCTTTATATCATGATGGTTTTGAATTGTGATGCTTTTACGTTTTTTTTTTTTTTTTTTTATCTTTTGGGAAAGGAAGGTAGAAAGGCTGTTGATGAGCTCGCTTTGTGCTGTTCTTATCCATTGTTTGGAGTAAGCTTGCGCTCAAAGATGCGTGGGTTTACTGGGTCTTTCTGAGATTAATAAAATGCTAGAGGAAGTGGTTCTTCCCCTAGTGGTGATTGAGGTCTCTTTCCCATGTACGCCAGCAAGTTAATGGGCTGCAGGCTGATGCAGTGAGCTCTTGGCATGGGATGGTGGTGAGCAGCAGGTGGGGTACTGTTCAACTTTGACTATGAACGGCTAGTGAAGTCTACTTTGCTTATTTAAAAAGCCCGTATCTTGTGACATCTAATGGAGTGCCTGATATTTTATTTTTGGATATGCCATGGTTCTCGAGCTTCCATTTGGACTGTATCTATTGTTATAGGTCTACAGTATCTGCAAAGATTCCTCCTTGATGACTGCCCTGCAAATAGTACTGGCATTGGTCGGGCCGGGGTTGGCCTGGCGAAGCTTCAATTTAATGGAAACAATTGCCTCGAGATCTATGAAATTACTTGCAAATGGTGAAGAAGTGCAACGGTGTTTGGGACTCTGGTGACCAAGGTGCAGGCTTTCAATGCCCCCTCTGGGATTTTACAGGCCTTTTCTCGTATGTACAGAGGTAATTCTGCAAAAATATGCCTTAAGCATTTGGATATATGGAATATCAGAGCAATGGTTGATAGGCGAGGTTCCAAGCTAGAGTGACAAAACTGTTCTTCTCATTGACAACAGATTTGAGAGCCTATTAGTTTGAATGGCTCTGATAGAAGAGGTCTATAATTTCAAGGCAGGTCTGAATGGGGTCTTTGATTAAGATGCCGAACATTAAATAAGAAAGAAGCTTGACAAGAACCTGAAATGTTATTTTCCGGCCATTATGTTAACCTAATATTTTTTCCCCTGAAAAGTTAGGTACTCCAATTTGCTGCAATGAAGATAGCAAGTGGTACAGCATCATCTGTGTTAGTATCGAGAATTAAACTATAAGAAGATCAGTATTTCTCATGTTATGCCATGAAATGTTGTCGAGAGTCATCACCACTTGGGAGCATGAGACCCTGGTTTACAAGGGAACAAAGCCTGGCAAGGAGGAATTTAAATTTTTATCAACTCTTCTATGTAAAATGGCGTTCCTTGTCTCCAATTACCAAAGGCTGATCTAACCTTGGTTTGACCCGGACATTGAACAAATATGCCATCATGAGATTCCATTTAACCACCGGGCCTGAAGCTTTTTCGGTGCCAGGTTTGGATAATGGGATAGAAACTGGATCCAATCATGTCCCTTTCAAACCGCTTAAACTTGCCATCCACCCAGAAGCTAAGATTGAGACGGGCTTTGCAGGAAGGCAACATGGAATAATGGGAGAGCACTGTTTAGCTTTGACCGTATTAAGCTTGTTCTCAAACATAAAGCTTTGGATGTCAGCCAAGGCTACCCGAATTCTTAAAGGCCGTACCCTCCAGCGTTCTTGACTTATTTGTTGACTGCGCATGCTTGTTATGTTGTGGACTTATTTATCTCTATCCGCTGTCTATTGTTTCCAAATATTCTTACAGACAAGGGCCCCTTAAGGGATAACATTAGACAGGATTGGGTACTGATGGGAGGCAAAATGGATCGTCCTACTCCGGCATGGAGTCACCCAATTTCGGCCGAGCAGGCCTCAGAGCCAAGCACGCCAGATCTTGGTCTCGCCAAGAGCCATGCCGACCTTGGACCCTGCCGATGGCCGAGCCGACCTCAGCCAGAGGCTAGGCTGACCTCGGACCCCATTAAAGACCGAACCGACCACGACCCTGTCAACCTTGATCCCATCGAAGATCCTGCGGATCCCATGCCCAAGCGGCCGAGCGGCCAGATCGTGCTATGTAGCAGACCCAGAAGTTCCCTCAGCAGATTTTCCTGGATCGTGGTATTAAAGACCGGTCATTATGATGGCTGCCTCAGGGGGCAGGGCATTGATGACTGGCCCCTCGCATACCACCCGGTAACTCCTCGGAGTGAATGCGCACACAACGCTTTAAAGAGCTCCCTCGACCACTTCCGCTTGGAATAACATGGCAGACCCTCAGAACAAATCCGGAAAGATATCTTCCGAATTCTCTGTCTGCAGGATTGATCTCTGTGCTATACGCTGCCTCCAATTGATGGCCAGCCGATCACGAATCGACTCGAAGTTTTAGGTAACGGCCGAGACCTTCACCCTATAAAAAGGAGGTAGGAAAAGGCCTTCGGTAAGTCATTATAAGATATTACAAGTACTTTTAAATCATAACAGGTCATCTGAGGCATTCAGAAACCTTTCCAAAAGCTCGGCTAATTTAGTCATCAGAGGGCCTTCGCCGGAATCTCCGGCTAAGGCTTTGTGCAGGTATCCAGGAGCGCAAAAGGTGGTCCTCTTTCTCCGTCCTGGCCGGCGTCTTCTCGGCTTCTTCCAACATGGTCACCCTCAAGCCAAATTTCAACCACAACAAGCACGTTGAGGCAAATTAAGACCATTGCCTCTGGATGAATGAGTTTCCACATGAGGGCTAATTGACATACATACTTATACCATGTGGCCACATAGTGATGCAATATTGCTCAATCTTTGATTCAAGCTCACTGAAGAAGTTTGTTGAGAATTCTGTCTTGCCTGAGCTTGAGCTTGATCCAAGTTCCTTTATGGTTGTTCATGCTTGGCACATTAAACACTCGAAGAGCTGATTCATGAGCCGAACTCTATAAATATACTTGTTGATGTGAAGAAGAGAGCTGTCAGGGTCGGCTTGTTTTCTAATTTAGAAGTCTAGAATGAACTGGTTAGTGAACAGTGCTTTAGCTGTTAATGAAAGGCTCGGTGAATTGGCTGCCTTAAAATAGGAGTACCAAGTGTTTCATTTTTGTGAGAAGGGTGCTGGTGGAATAGAAATTATCGTCAGATAAATGGGTCCGGCCATTCTGATAGTTTTGTCTCAATATTGATGAGAGGAGAATATGTTTCCTCTTTCCTCTCCCAGTAAAGACCTCGTTGCTGACTAAAGCATGACAGTAGTTGCCGTTGATGGGGACATGGCTTTCATGGGTCCAAAATGTGCAACTCGGGAGTTCAGAAATTTTCAGCATAGTGGTTGGGACGCAGTTTTCATAGCTCGAGCTTGAAGTGGTTTCCGGCTCTATTCGCAGTTGGGCTTAGAAGTTAGAACAAGTTGCGTAGAATAATGTTAGGTTTGGTCTTGTTGAGGTTCTCAGGCTAGGTCCAACAGGCCTATGTCATGTTCAGGAGCCTGGTGGTGACTGGTAGCTCATGGAGATGTTATCCTAATATTTCGAGGGTGTGCTTGGTTTGCGACTGGAATCAAAATCAAAAGCAGTGTCAGAATGGAGATCGGAATGGCTATATTCTCCAACATATTTGATTCGTGACTCGAATCGAAATTAGAATCGTATTTGAATGCTAGGAGAGAGTCTCGAAATTAGATTTTGGAGATTAAGGTATTTTCATTCTTTACTAGAACTGAGATAGAAATAGAATTCCGACCAATCAAATAATTAGAATGAGAGTCATTCCTATTTCCATTCCAGAGCCCAACTTTCCTCAACCAAACATGCCCTAAAAGGATCGGGATGCGATAAATTAAGTGGGGCAGATGACTTTGGCTCAAAATTGGCCACCTATCTATGCCCTTTTCTTTATAGAAACGCATCACAATTTTTTTCGGAACAAGATAAACATCTAACATGTCAAGACTCTAATTATCATTATTGTGTAAGGAGCAAGCACAGCCAAAACCCACTTATGATGCGCCTTCAACTAATGAAGTGGAATTAACCTGTATATAAAGTGCATGTTTCATGGTAGTTTGATGAAGACTTCTAGCTCATCTGAGTTACTTGTTTTATTTATTTTAGGCTTTCTATGCTAGCAGTTTAAATTTAGCAAAGCCGCTCCCTAAAGTTGGGAGAATTTCTCCATCATCATGGCATCACTGTCAAGCCACATTGCCAAGTCTATAATAGACCATCTTCAACTCAAGGATGCATTGAACCTCCATCAGGAACAAGGATTAAGGCCTGCTGTTTATGTTTTTAATATTAAATTTGTTTTGATTGCTAGCTGACTATTTAACATGACATAAGTGCATTAACTTAGATTATTTTAGTCAAAGAGATGTCGTAAAATATTTACAACTTGATCATTGATCCCTAATTTTTGTTAAAAATCATTATCCCAATTCAAACTACAGGAAAGAAAAGAAACTGAGAAAGACACCTAGTTGCACTCTATTCTATTTCCCTCTTCTGTTATTTACTTTTGGTTTAGACTTTATCTCCTTCATTTTACCCACAAAGAAAACTGAAAGAGACGGGTGACCCACATAGAAGCTAACAAGCCGGCTTATCATAGAAAAGGACGCAAAAGGATAAGATGGAGATAACAACAAGAGAACGAGCGGGTGGGTGTAGCCAAAGCAAAGGCAAGGTTCTCGTGATTGGAAGGGAGGGAGAATAGTTTCAGAAAAGACCGACCCATATACCAAGTACTTTCACATGAAACGCTCTTCCTGC
This sequence comes from Phoenix dactylifera, assembly GCF_051530095.1. Classification (NCBI taxonomy): domain Eukaryota; kingdom Viridiplantae; phylum Streptophyta; class Magnoliopsida; order Arecales; family Arecaceae; genus Phoenix; species Phoenix dactylifera. Next base: position 26,294,057 of record NC_143194.1, read on the forward strand.
ATCGCCATATCAACACTACCTTGTGACCCATGACTAATGTCGCTCAATCTGTGAACAGTAGTAAAGAAACAAATGAGTGAATTAATAGATTAAAAGAAAAAGATCGCCATGTAATCTGGTAACTTACTTTTAATGAAAATAGAAATTTTAAGTAGCACAAGAAATGAATTGGCATGTATCAAGGACCTTGAAGCTCCTCCTCCATTGCTGCTACCACTGCGACCTTATTCGTTAATTGGATGTTCGTAGCTTCGAAGACCGGTATTTGTTGAGAAGAAGCACCCTTGTAATTGTGAATTCCAATATTAATAAATTTTTGGTTAGAAATTATGATCTTTCCCAATTTAAATTGATCATCTTGCTAATAATCACAGGTAAGATAACCAAATGCACCATTTTTTTTTGCATATCTTGACACGAAGCACTAACATATAGAAGGTGAAGTCATGTACTGAGAGACTGGGAATCGCCTCGAGGAAATGATGCCAATGATTTCCCACATGCGCCTCTAGGTGTCTCAGAATCATTGGAGAAAACTAGATATCCATCAGCCGTTATCCCTAAGAACAAGGTAACCCTACCATCTTGGTCCTATCCAATGCATGTGAAATAGGTCAATGGTGCTGCTCCATGAAAACTATATCCATAGTTGTTTTTCTCTCATGTCCCGTTATGCTTACGGATGCGATGAAAATGCTAGACGTGGACCTGTCAAAGATGATGAAGGCAAAATTGCCAACAAGGTGTGAGAGGATGTGGTTGGTAGAATAAGGAGCTCAATCCCTTGGAGCTCGATATGCCTCTTCTCCATTGCCAAAGCAACTTCCTTCGTGTTCTTCCCTAGCCGATATTGTCTGTCGCCTTTAGGCTCGCGAGGTTCTCCAAAGCCCCCTCAAGATCACATCCTTCACAGCAAATGACCTGTGCCAATTAATTATCATAGGATCTTACCATGAGAGATACATATAATCGATTACACTTGCCTCAGTTGCATGAATGATTCGGTTTCATGCGTGTGTGAAATTCGCGCGCGAGAGGGTCGATGTTAGCTGTAATGGTAGAAGAGAACTTTCAGACAGAGGTGTCGAAGAGTTTGTTCTCCGACTTCTGCAGTGTGGGGGTGCGGTTGCTGTCTTGGACGAGCTCTTCGGGCGCCCTTACGACTGCACCACTGAAAATGGCGAGTATCTTTGCTTAGAGGGGAAGCGAACAAGGATAAATGGCACCTCGCAAAATGTAGAGGAATGACACGACGAACCAGATCCAAAGATGGACATCAAGCTTATATAAGCATTGATGGTCACCATACAATCTCCGATCCCCCTTCTCTTCAAGGTGGAGAAAGCGACAAGGAGATATGGAAAAGGAAGTCATCTGGAGACAATTCTCGGGAGAGATGAGGGGTTCTCGTCGTGGGCGGGACGGGGGACTCAGTGGGGCCATGTGGCAGGTCTATAACTAACGTTACGTCGGAGGGAGGGGCTTCGTTATATATATATATATTCGTTTTCATTTTTGTTTAGTCCCATATAATTTTCATAAATTTTAAAAGGAATTAACATCATTACATTACCAATTTTCTTTTCGTAAAATGATATATTTAACTCAATGGTTTGCATTATCAAAAACTCATGTGTAGGCAGCGGAGCTCCGTCTCATCATATTTGTTGAAGGGACCTTGACAGATCGAAATATCCGGAGTTCCCATTCTGCTTCAGCTGCATTCCGTAAAGTATTTTTCATCTGAAAGCCCCCCATCTTCGAGTTTTCTCAAGGTCAACTTCAATAGGTCTGCCTTAGACGGAGGTACGAGAGATGGCGCAAGTTTTGTTATTCGAAACCTATCTGCTAGGGTTGTAGCTGTAGAGACAGTCAACTCTTTGACATATCAGTTTCGAGTGCCAAGCTGAGGACCGCTTGAGCAGACGTTCATCATGCTAGTGTGTTTTACGGACCAGTTCCATCGTCCTAGAAAGAAACTCGACCACGGTCATCAGTTGGATCCGGAGGGGCTAAAGAATAATGATTGTATCCACTTTTTACTCCGAAATATCTAGACAATGGTGAAGGTTAGAAGACCTTTCAAACCAAGTATATTTTTCGTGAAGCTAATGAGACAGCGGACTACATAACTGCTTATATAGCCAGTCACTCTGGTAGTACCCTGTAGGCTTTGTTTTATGTACAATTATTTGTATATTTTAGAAGAATTACACAAAAGTTGATAGATATACTTAATTTAAATTAATAAAATATGATGAAAGAATATTCTCAGTACAGAATTTATAATCTCTCTCTCTCTCTCTCTCTCTCTCAGATATATACATATATAATTTGAATATTTGAAGTTGTTGACAATAAATATAGATGCAAGTCTTAGGACTTTGCCCTCTACAGGCTCTGCCTAGATACTTGCCAAAAAAAAATGGTCCCGGGTCAACTAGATCTGATGCCCACTTGTTGTAGATGAAATTTATTGTTCTCAACCAACTGCCATACCCACTTTATTGATATGGTACACGGGCCCAGAACTGTTTGCAGAACTGGTCCGTAAGCCGCTTTTCAGCATAAAACTCTCCCGAGGTACCCAGGAAAACTACTTTTTAATCCCAAAAGAGGAGTGAGAACATGGTGCCATAAATTTCGACCTTGGAATTCACCCTAGGAATCATCATTAGAAACTGTAACATTATTGCGACCAGAGTAATGATGAGAAAGTCACCCACTTAGCAGGCCATCAATATGGCACTACGGCAGCAGAAATGGCAAAAAAAATTCAGATTTCATACAATTTTTTTGCTAATAAGATTTCATACAATTTTCACATAGGGTATTTTTGCTAATGAAATAGGAACATGAGGTGGGCTTCTTCAAATGTAATGTCCGCGAGGTTTCTCAGATCAAGCACTATTGAGGGTTCAAGGTTTAGAGTTTTGGGGTCGAGCCAGACTGTCCATTAAATATCTTCACTCTGGGTTGAGTCCGCGGACTTTGTCCAGATCACTCAGCCTGGGGTGCCCGATGTTCGTCAGTGGTGCTGTAAGCTGGACTTCCCATAGAGCTTGATGGCTGAGCAACAGAGAAACAGAGAGAGAGAGAGAGAGAAAAAAAGGATCAAGATAATGAATGAGACATCCCTATGTAGTTGACTTACCTAAAATATCTAGACAACCAGAATCTAAAAATCCTACAACGGCAATTTATCTCAATTAATTTCATCCATAAGATTCAGGATATCAATTAAAGATAACCGACCATGAAACTCCTGATGCTCTTTCACACTAAGCCTACAAAAAATGTAAAAAACCAAGAAAATCATACTCGATGCAAAATATAAAGTTCTGGGAATTCTATAGATCTCGCTGAGATTTTTTTTTTTTTTTAAAGAAATAAGTTAGAAATATGTTCCATGGGTTCAGAATGTAGACACGATAGAAATGAAATGCCAGAAAGCATGCAAATGCTCCTGCAAATAGTTCATTTTCATTATGATCGCCTAAAATAGCAAGATCATCGCAACAAACCACTCTTTGCAGAAAAGAAAATCTTTACCTGTTCATGCTTATTCCGAATCATGTAGGGTATTACTGCAGTTGGCATCATCAACAAAGGCAAATTTACAAACCAAAGCAAGATGATCACTACCCCACTTCTGCAAAACGACAAATATTCATCTTGAAAATTGGAAGGAAAACAAAAAGGAAAACGAAATGCTAAACATGCATTGATGATTCGAGACAAAGGCATAAGTAAGGAATATCTTTTATTCAAATTAAGGTCATGAGGCACAATCCATTGCACAAATAAGAAAACAAAGAACAGCACAAAGAAAGAAGACAAAATGACATCCAACTCGAGAAATCACTGTTGACATGATGAGCAAGTATGGTACACATCAAATAGCAAGAACTTATCCAATTTTTTGATTGTAAAATATAAATATCGGCGAAGTTGTAGCAGTGGAATACTGACATGACTTTTTTTCAGATCCACACAAGCATCAATAGTTTACTAGCAGGGAGCTTTAAATTACATTTCAATATTTGAGGTAAGGAATGAAACTATAAAATGATCAGCCAATAATAGGTTAGCACTTAATAAAAATGGAGTACATTGCCAATTTTATATAGAAGACAAGACATCTTAATATATTAAACTTTTAATACTTAAATTCTACAATATTAAAAATTAGTACAAATAGAACAAACTAACCTTAGTTTTTTTTTTTTTTTTACTTTGCTCTCTACATAATGTTCTTATTTGTATTCCATATATCACAACAAAGGTAGGCCCAATATTTAGGCTGGATACTTATGGCTATAATTAGTGATTAATATTAAATATTGTCCTCAACTCCTTGTTTTTTCTATGTAATAATCCAGGGTAGCAACAGTAATGGCTCTAGATGTCTGTTGCTGATCAACATTATGGACTCAATAGCATTCTCATTCCCACCTGACTTGCAATCTATGTTCTCTTTCAATTTAATCATTTTCAGACCCTTATCCTCCAAAATTTAAGAGTCAATGTAAGAATTCAGTCATATCCTCATTTAATCAAGTATTATCTGAAGAATTAATAACCTATAAACTACAGATCAAGATACGTTGTACCGGCCCAAATCAGGTAATACAGAGCATATCGTACCATATCGGTTCGGTACCGATATCTAGTACGGATGACGTACTGATACTCCGTATGCCAAAAAAAACTCCATACCGTACAGTACCAACACTGTGCTAGTGTGGCACAGATACGGGATCCAGTATCGAGACGGCGAACCTTACTACAGATCCTCCTACACACTAGAAATCATTTCATTTAAGTTGACCATTGTTTAAGAACTTAAAGTGCTTACTGGAATCACTTACACTAGCTAGTACCCATAAATATTACATGTCCTTGATGTTTATGTTCTTCAACAAACTTCTTCCCACATGCCCACCAAAGTGCCTCTCATAGTACCTTATCTATGCTAGCTCCTAGTCAATAAGAAAAAAATCTTAGTTCTCCTTTCGTGTAATTGGCCATACCTAGTGTTGATTAGCCGATAACAATCATGTACTCAAGTTAAAAAGCCAAATTAGTTTTCAAAGATACTTGCAATTGTTATGGTGTAAAGGCATTGTCATTTTTTCATGATTTTTATCCCTTAGCTGTACTGCTAATAACCCATGTTACCTGGGCACTTGCGTTGAGCTCCAAAAATATGTGTTAGCTGCATATGGGAGTCGGATACATATGAAGTACTTTGGTAGCCACGTTTTAAGATTAGAAGAGAGTTAAACTCTTCCAACAATCCTCCATTTTAATTTTAGGAGTATTTGTTCTTTTTAGAGAATTGGTCAATGAAGAAACTATTGAAAATACATTTTTCCTAAGTTAATTGGAAGGTCTGAAATAGATATATATTAAAATATCTTAACAAACAATATCTCTTTAATATTTTAAACAATGTTTAAAAGGATAAATATATAGCTTAGTTAAAATTATATTTTATGCTACGTATCCCTGTATCTCCCCTTTTTCCTCTTGCTGAGTCACGCACTTGGATACACATCCAAATCCGATTCTTTTATCCATGTCATGCAATCCAAGCATTTGACATTTTTTTCATTTCAAGATCTTATTACTCCTTAAGGAACTAAATCTTTCCCACATATTCCTACTGCTTCATTAGTGTTAATTTAAAACTGAAGCCTTATCCTCTTCTTTAGTTGAATAAAACATATAAAGAATAGAATGGTGAAACACGTGCATCCTACCAAAAGGCCATTGTCATTAAGGACATGCTCTACTACTATAGTTCTGTCAAATTTCAGTACTATCTTCTCCCACCATATTCAATGAAAAACCTTAATACCAACACTCTAAATGCATTTAGTACAATTACTCTAACCCTTCTATGCCCCTTTTCTGCAGGATCATAAGACTTCATTAACCAATTACTGAATTTAGTAAGCATTTTATAGTCAACTACTGTCATCACATTTTGCAAGGGAATATGGAAATGTTATAGTATGAGTACAAATCATACTATCAGTTTGCATAGAAAAACAAGCATAATTTGGAATGTGTTCAAGACATCACATTTATATCTTTTTTTTTCGCAGCGCAGGATGGGGGTGGGGGGGGGGGGGGGGGCACAGAATCTCTTATAACTAAGAATGCAAGAAAAATACAGGGCCTAATACATATACATTACAAAATATTAGATGTCAGAATGAAGATGTGGACTAGACAAAAACAGAAGAGATGATGTACCTCACTAGGTAGACCTCCCAATCTTTTTAAAACATTGATTGGCAAGGTTTCAACAACCCCTACAGGAACAAGTGCAGAAGAATGCCTGAACAAACCTGAAAAAACGTCAGGTAAAAGACATCCTGAAAATGAACAAACAAAAACTTTCACTTAGGACAAAATCGTACTACCAGATATAGTCGACAGTTCCCATAAACTTGGAATGATAGGAAGTTGCCAAAGGCTCACCATTACCATCTCTGGTATTGTCATGTCCCTGGTTCATTATCTCAGAAAAAAAAAACATTATGAATAATGAAATGTGAATTGTGTTTCAATGCTGAAATAAAAGAATGATAAATATAGAGTGAGGTTGTTGGAATTGCTATCATGAAGCCATTAAACAAATATAGGAAGTTTTGGTGCGAAATGATTACTGCCTAATGCTTCTACTCTATATAAATAGATACTCGTGCAAGCAATAAATAGAACCCAGCAAGCAATAAATAGTTTATGCAGGTCTTGCATGCACAGTTGATACCCGTGCAATTTGCCCATCTTGCACAAAATGTCATAAAGGGTAGCCACTTTAACCATTAGTCAAGAAATTTCAACATTTCTGAAAATGATCAACAAGAAGTCCAACCACAGGTTGGAGCGATCCATGACAACTTAAGAAAATTTTCCGACTGTCGATCTGGAATTAACCTTACTAAATAATGCCAAATTGTTAAAAAAATTCACTCATTAATACCCCTCACAAACTATTTTTAGGGCATATATCTACAAAGTAAGAAAGCAGGTAATAAAGAAGAATAGGAAAAAAGATATTTTAAAATAATGACTGTTGAGCTGAACGTTCCCTTCCCCTCCCTGTTAAACATTTTGGTGTATTATTTGGAGCTTTTAGCTTCTAAAACTAACGGCTTAATTTCAGATTCTTAACTTGTAGACAATTATAGGCCATTATAGATCTAATGGAAATTATCACATTCCCTTTACCAATTCAAAAATCAAAGAACTCATATTTTTTGTTATATTTAGTAAAGAAATTGTATAAGTTTTTTGTTCAAAATTAGAAATCAACAGCAAAAAAAAAAGCATTGCCTTCCTTGGATTTATATGCAAAAGGGCCTTTAATGGCTGACTAAAGCTTCTAGGGTTTCACTTACATGCTTTAGTGGGCAGTGGGCGCTTATAAGTTGTCTAACTTCTTTGACAACATTGTTTGCCATTAACTACAAGTTTTACTTATAAATGAATATGCTAACACAACTCTTAGAACACCCTTCAGACTATGTGAGGTGATCATAGCCAACAAGGCTTATCAGAGAGTATTTAAAATAAAAAAAGGCTCCTTAGTTCTCGTGCAACATAATCAAATATCCTGTCGCTTGAAATAGAAAGCAAATATATACTGCAATAAAAGACCAGAAGCCGTTTAATATAAAATTTTGGGAGTTATCATTAGCGTTCCTAGTCAAATAAGTGCTTCATATAGCACAGAAACAGGTGAAGACAAATATCATAGAATAGAGAAAAAGAAATGAAGAGGCAACATAAAGAAAAATTACAGGAATTCCTTGATATGCACTGCAGAGTTTTAGAGGGTTCTGAAGACGGGTGCATCCTCTGCTTCCAGCTGCAAGATGTATCTCTTCTTCACTCCATTTATATTTCATCCTATATGAGATGCACTTTGGTGTCCTGCAGCTCAAATATGAAGCCTTTGCTCGATTAAGTAAGTTAGATATGCTGCTGTAATGCAATTACATACAAAGAATAATTTCTACAAAAGAATAATTTCTTAAACAATAAAAAAATGACTGCAAGAATAAGGACCTCAAGGCATCATTCCGAGCAATAAAGGGCATCTGTCTTACTGGAAATTCTATCTGACCAGAAATTTTCTTGCGATCATAAGCGAGAATATCTAACTGCAGCAATCACATGCCAACAGATATAAGACTATCATGGCTAAGGATTTCCATGAGTTGATTTTAATTTAAAAAGCAAAATACTCACCTCGGATGAAGTAAAAAACTGGTAAATTGCACTCTGGGTCATCAAGAGAGATGCATAGCTCTTGTCAGCAAGACATAATGAAAGATTTCCAGTGTATAATTTTCTTTTTTATGTAAGAACCAATGTAAGGTAATTTGGAAAATATATTAACGTTAGAAGATATCAAGATAACCACCTGAGGCATGCTATTTAAATCACCAGAAATCACAACTGGAGTGTTGCCATACTCTTGTGATAATGCATTTGCTCTCTGTAGTAGCACGCGGACCTAGAAAAGCAAGAAAAAGAACAGAACTATAAACCATGTCATTTAAACATAAATAGAACAAGTCAAGGAGATAATATAAAATTATAAATAATATGTCAATAATCTGTGATATCCATCATGTCTTGTCCATCTATTTGGGGTCAGATGGCATGTTAATCAAATCAATTCAAAGAAATCAGAATGCCAATATCAGAATAAAAGAAATGGTTACAGCTAGAGGCTGTGAGACAGAAGACAACTACTGTAGTCCCCCTCAGGAATCACCATGTATGTGATGATTTAAAGAATTCCATCATATATATCTGAAATGTCAACTGGATAATGTTAACATGTTCTTAATCATGTGGGGCACACACATGGCATAAGAGTGCACACCCCTGTAATGTGCTGGTAACTTGCCAGCATGGTATATAATGTATGATATAGATGGTTACTTTATTAGCACTGACAAAAACATTCAGGAGATCCATAACCAGAATTCTTGCATAGCATAAGCAACTATCCAATATTTGAGGAATGAGAATTGTAAGGCGGAAATAGAATCAGTGTACCTGCCCCAACTTGATATCTCCTCGCTTAGGGTTGAACAACACGTGGATGTTGCCAACAAGTAAAGTCTGACAGGGCCTAGGCCTATAGACATTCAACTATGTTAGCCTCCAAATTTAGGAGCGTAACTAAATTGCAATAACTGCTTTAAGGCATTCAAGAGAATTAATTTCAACTGCTCAGTCAAATATCAGCCACAACCCCAAATCCAAAACAATTGAAATTAGAAGTCGTGTAGTACAATGTGCATAAATAAATAGCAGATTAACTCTAGTACAATGTGCATAAATTAATAGCAGATTGACTCTACATTTGCATTCTATAGATCATAAGCAAGTCTTGCTCCAACATCAATACAACAGGTGTGGAAAATCTTACGCAGCTATCTGACAACTTGCATCTTTATTTTTCAACATGTTTGAATGGTTATGAGAGACCTGCACAAAGTAATTTGTAAAAAAGGATCTTAGAGAATATTAACTAGGCAGAAGCATTTTTTCCAATCAGCGGAGGAAGCTGCAAACATTTTCTTTAATCTTTGGCATAGGATAAGACCTTGCAGGATGCTACCTTGCCATTCTGAATAAATTATGTACAGCTCAAACAAAACTCAATTAATACATGAAAATCTTGGGCATAAGTGTCAAAGAGGCCAAATTATTTAACTACTGCAGAGCCATACAATGTTTAATATTGAACCCCAAAAATAAATCCTAATCCAAAGAAAACTCCATAAGTATTTAGCTTTGATTTGGATTTGGATCCAAGTAAGGATCTCTTATCCTTTATTAGATTGGAGATATTGGATCCAGCATGAAACTCTCCTAAGTCCCCTCATTCAAAACTGCTGTTTCAGCATAGCACGAATTACCTAGAAGAATTATTGCAAATTTGATGCTGCTATTTGATGTAACTTAGAAAAATTGAATTCCCCAAGACTCTATTAGACATGTAAGATATAGATTCTAGCCTTGGGAGACAGCTCCAATAAACAGGACTTATTAATTTAACTCTTGAAAGAGCCGCATGCATGGACCAAACGAATGATGTCAGATGTGCAATACAGACACTTTACACCAAGGTTCGCCGTCTTATACCGGACGCTGTACTGGTGCCACACTAGCACAGTATTGGTACGGTACGGTATGAAATTTTTTTGGTATACTAAGTGTCGGTACGCCACCCATACTGGGTACCGGTACCGAATCAATATGGTACGGTACGTTCCGTACTGCCTGATTTGGACCAGTACTGCATACCATGCTTTGCACTAAAGCCACCAGATATCAGTCCAAGTAGGAGAGTTCGCACCTAAACAGATAATATGAGAATATCACATGCTATGGCATCCAGTGTATAAATAACAATATATAAGAACATAAGAACTGTAAATACAACAAACAAGCGAAGATAAACAATATAGCAACTCAGAATAAAGGAACTAAACAAGTCAGCTTCACTTTGAAGCATGTGTAGTAATAGTTTTTCTTTATGGCAAACACAAGCATCCCTTTTCAATTCATATTAGGAGCTTGATAAGACTTTATGCCTTCCAAGAAGTCCAAAAAAGAACTCAATCCAAAGTCCAAAAGCATTAAAATTAAAATCAAGATTAAATCCACATAAGTATGGTCAAGTATCTTCTCTACCTTGAAAAGGCAAAGTTGGGCAACATTGTCTCGAAGACCAAACTTCCGAAATTCTATATCTTCATGATGTAAAAGAGTAAATCTGCTTTAAGAAAAAGAAGAAATAGAGAGAAAAAGAGAGAGGTTATTAAGTTCCAATTTACAGAGTAATACATGAATATTGTCACAACAAAATCTAGAAAAATTAACAAAATTTAATCTAGTGATCATATATTAGAAAAGAAAAAATTGTCAACTATCTATGCCTCTGCATGCTTGCATGTATGCATGTGTAACCATTCAATTATTTCAAAGGAAAGAATTCAAAGTAGAAAATCAAAAGAAAGGTAGTTTGTAGCTAACAGTCAGATTATCCACGAATCATCTTTGCCCAATTTCAAAATAGCGACTCAAAAGAAGCATGAGACATTCCCTTGCGTTATTCTGTAGATTGCCTCAGTAATTAGACAGTCATAGCAGTAGGCCAGAGCATGAAGGTTCACTCTCCTTTCTGGAGATTGTAAAAAAAAAATTCTTTGGGGTTAGGTTAACAAGTATTTCTCATCAGAAGGTTCACTTCTTGCTGTTGATGATTACATGATTCAAGAGGGATAGGAAACAATGTGTATTTTAGGCATCATATTTTGTTCACTTTTCACAACCATTCACATGATTACATACTGTCCTAATTCATAAAAAGATATTGCATCACCAATAAAAGATTAAGAGGATCATATCATGTCAAAACTAGCATTTTTGTTAAAAGTAAGATTGGAAACATAACTACATGGTCAAAATCTATGGTCATGTCACCACCTCCTCAAAGTTACACAAAGTCACTAGCTGATCCTGTATGACGCACATCTCCTCAAAGTTACACAAAGTTACTAATTGATCCTAGTTATGAGGCACATTGATACTTTAAGAAACCCATGGACAAGCAGATTAACCAGAATAGGTGTTTTTCTCATGCACACAGGTCTTTGTCATAGAACGTCTTAACTGTAACTTCCAAGTGAAGTTCTAAAATTATCATACTCCTTTTATTACATAATTTTCTTGTAGAGTTACAAAAAACTTACTCTTCCTCTTTCCAGAATATAGCACATCCATCACTTGCTTGTCCTGTGCGTCCCTAAAACTCCAAAATAGAAGTTTTACTGAAAACCATACAAATACCTTAAAATTGACCGTTAAAAGCCAAAATAATACCTTATAAACACCAACAAAACCATCTTTTTGAAGAAGATTGGCCAAATCGTTAAATCTGTCAACTTCCTGCTAACAAATGATAGTTGTCAAATACAAGAGTTATTCAATACCAGTTGTAATTAGGTTGTTTCCAAGCCTGTCCAGTAGCTGGCTAAATAAATGAATGGTTAAAATTAAGTAATATATGGTGTCACTTGTAAGGGTATGATGGAATAATTTAATGGCAATGCACGAGCAGATCCCAGTAAAGTTGTCGAGTGAATGTAAATGGTGCCCAATTTGGCATGGTGAGGCTGGTCCTCATATGAACAAAAATATCATCGTGTAGATTGAAAAGCAAAATGGAAGTGTTACTTGATTTGCAGAACTCACCAAGATCATATGAAGAACTTCTTAACTAGGAGGCAAACTCTAGCTGTTGGCTCACAAACAACTTTATTTATGAGATAAGAACCAAAATTTAAGGTACTCTCCAAACTGGAGAAGTATGGCTTAGTACATACTATGCTAGCCAAGGAACAGGACATGGCACCCCGAAGGGACAGTTCCACAGACGAACTGATCCACACCTCTTTTCTTTTGCTCATTTGAATTGACCCCATATCAGCCTGTGCTGGTCTCTTATTGTGGCACATACTGTACCAACAATAAGCTACACAGGTTCATATCTTGATTTTTAAATCCTCGAACGTTGGTAAGAACTTTAATTTTCTTTCTGTCATTAGGAAAAAATAATGCAACAAAACTAAATATATGAAATATAAATCACATATAATTATTTTTACACGTTAGCAAAACATTATTGTCATTCACATACTACAGATGCTGTAAGGCAATCCACCTCCAGGTACTATCTCATGCACTCTGCATTATCATGATGGTTATAAACAATTAAACACAAGTGTAAATAGGGTTGCAGGTGGATTGGATTGACCCACCCACTTAAAAATAACCCAGTCCAATCTGTACAACATATATTTGGATCAGGCTTGGATTAGAAAAGACAACCTGTCACGATTGTAATATTAGCTATGTATTAGCTATATGAAACATAACATGCCTGCACTGCAACTCTAACTTTTCATATATTTAGTCTTCACAGATAGCCAAACCATCCATGTTCAAAGTAAAAATGACATTGTGATCTCAAGCCATCAAAATCAGTATGACTTCCTTTTTTTATCATTTAAAAACCCAAGAATGAAGCTTCAGTAATCAGTCTTCAGAAATGTCTTAACCTCAATTGATCCATGGCCATGCCACCTTAATCAGAACTCATGATCAGATAGCTTATATTGTCAGCAACTATACTGTTTTGGATGTCCTTTATATTTCAGAAGTTAAATCTGTATGACATGATGACCTCAAAATACACTAAGCTGGGCCAATAACATGACAATCCAAAACCATGACCCTACTCATCCACCTTATACTAGTTATACTAGACATAGAAATCCATCTTCTGCATCTGCTATAAAATAGAGATGAGGTAAAGTTTATTGTTCAACATAGCCTTGGTCACCTAAGTCTCACTTCCATGTATAAATATCTGCATAAATTCATACAATACACAAGAGGGTATTTCTTGAGCACATCTACATAAACATTATCTACGCTAACCTAAGCCTGAATGAGGAGAAAAAGTTTAAATTGTATGATAGCCAACTTTGAAAAGACAAAGAAGAGGCAAAACAGCATATATACTTCGCAAGCACATATAACCACATTGAAATGCATGTTAGCAAGATAAAAAAGAAGTTATCAGCACATTGAAATAGGCATGACTAACAAACAATAAAACAATTAAACCTCTATGTGCATACATGTGCATCAATATCAAAATGAACATATATTTGGTCAGCAAAAAAGAAGTTATCAGGTAATGCTTCACTTACCTGGAAGCATAAAATGCTTGGATTATAGCAACTTAACTCCTTGTGTATCTGCCTCTTCCGTGTGTCCCAACTTAGATGTTGTGGATTAATTTTGTCATATAGATCTACATGTTCTGAAGCATTTTCAACACCCAATATGTTATATGAGACGATTACGAAGCTATCTGCAAAATTCAAGGCTTTCTTTAGCTTGACTGACAAATCAGAAAAGACTATTCAGTAAAATAGCATGAGACAAATCCACCTATTTATATAAGTCACATTGGAAAACATATAGAAATATTGGTATGTCTACCATAGTATTAAAAACATCACTCTAAGAGCCATCAGTGGGCATCCTCTCCAAAACAAATAAATATGATGTCATAAAATGAAAATAAGTAATAGCAATTTAACCGTATGCTTGATTAAGTAACTACCACGACTTATAACCATAATCATAACCATATAGCCTTTTCCAAACCATTTGGGGTTGGCTTTATGGATCCTCATTGCAAATTCAATCCACTAAATAGTCATTGACATACTATAGTTGGGTGTCAACCTTATATCAACCCTCCACCTTTCTCATCGGGGCTAGGGACTAGCCACCATGGTGTCTCCTGCGACAAAGGTCAAAATGGCTAGTAAAAGGATGTAAAAATAAATCTCATATTCATGTTCTAAAAAACTTCAACCTTAAGTTATTCTAACTAGATGGATTTTGTAATATACCCATTAGTTTTTACGCATTTAAATCCGGTAGATTTTTGATGGGTAAATCTCCACAAAGAAAGGATACATCATGTAACAAATATTTGCCATTTACGTAGCTTAAGAGAAATTTTGGTAAATGTCCAAAACAATCATGACCAAAATTGTGGATGTGAAAAGGTAGTTTAGTAATTTCTTCGATGTACAAAATAAAACTGTGTAATATCCACAAAACAAGGGATTCAGAATGGCAGTATTATTTCTTTCAAATTCAAGTGTCTGAATGCGACAAGACATTGACAATAACGCAAATTTTAGCACCAGTCTTAATAGTAAAACTGTAGTGTAAGTAAAGTTTAGAAAAAAATAGTAAATGACTATGAAAATTGAATGCTTGTTTATCAAGCTTGTGCTTTTTTGTCATGACATAATTAACTGAGAACCTATAATAGGAATTACTAGTATTTCACATGTTTATATGGGGTGAGTTTTACAGTAACAACAAATACATGGTAAAATTGCAGAATTTGTGGCACAATTAATTCAAATATATAATAATCTTTAGAATCTACAATTTCAGCATGTTCGGAAGCACAGAATTACATGTTATACCTCGTGTGATACCACAACCATAACAAAAATCATCAAGCCTCGTCTACTTCATCAATCCTCATTCAACAATCATTCCTATTAAGTGTTGCCTCTAGCATCATTGCAAACATTTCCCAATCCTCCGACGAAGCTCTCCTTGCTGGAGTTTCCTTATATTTAGTTGGATGTTTCTTTTCAATGGAATTCTATTTCTCAACGATTTTTTCTAAAGGATTCCAAGGCTTAAAGATTCCAGATATTATCAGTGAGAAAACCAAAAGGAAAATACTGCCGAATAATTAACCTAAAAAACTCAGGTATAAAATCTGAAATATTTTCACAAAATTCATATTTCTGTGAATGCTAGAGAGGGTAGTGGAGGAAGAGAACAACAAACCCTAGAATAAGGGTAACCTCTTACCCCTAAAAGAAGAAAGATCGCGAGGAGAGAAGACCCATTGGCGACTCCCATAAACGTCTCTCCCTCCTTCGCCTCGGGTTCTCCTCCGCTTGGCTCTGCGAGGTGGGTCCTCGCGGCTTCCGGCAGCAGGAAGACGGGAGTCCGGTTCGCGCTTCCACTTCCGGTGATCGGAATTAGAGCGCTTGGAGACGAGAGAGCAATCGCGCTTCCGCTTGTGGGTCAAGCGCGAGGACTCTTCGGAGCCCGCCGTTCTCATGGCGACGAGAAGTTTCGAACGCCGGCGAGCCACCGTGACGTGACTTCGATGAACCAGAGGCGCGATGTTGCTCTTCACAGTTTGGTGTCTGTTCACTTTTCGGAAATCGGGCGGAGTGTTCGAGCCGTGAAATTTTGGCCGGGCACGGCCTTGTCAGGCCCAAGTGCTGCTTTTTTTTCTTCCAGAAAGTCTTTTTTAAAAAATCATAGTTATTTATTTTTTTAAAAAAAATAATAGATTCTCTAAAAATTATTTTTTTAAACATTATAACAAAATTTTTTAAGCAACGCCAAATGCATCCAATATATGAAAATTGCTATAGCATATTATGCAACAAACTTCTTCTCATAAAGAATATTGCTTTTTGTTCCAAGAAATAATGTTTAATATAAACTATCTAATTTTTGACTATTTGATGCTTAAGTGATGTATAGGGTAGGAATATTCCGATCAGATGGTAAATAGTTTAAAGATAGTAGATTATTTTCTTTAGCTTGGTTTACCGATATCGATCTACCATTCGTTAGGTCGGTATTAATCTTATTTGGATTATTATATAGATGCTCATATATTAGCTCCACGATATTTCATTGCAGATTTTCTATTTAAGTTGATGGAGAAGATAAATCACCTCTCTGCTATACTCCAAAGAGGAAAAAATACTTGAATATAAAGAGTTAGGCAATCTTGGATTAGGGACAAATGAAGTGCAACCCTGTTCAACCTAAGATTAACACCAAAATGCATTAGGCTACCGGTCAAGATAAGTTAGATCAACTATCTGTTTAACGCGGCTCTAGACCGTAAATTAGTAAAACTTTATACCTAAGAGACCATAAATAAAGAAAATAACCAATTTAGATCTCCAATAATATAACACAATAAATAATATTTGTAATATAACATTATATTATTGTATTATATGGAAAATAATATTATAATATTAAACATTGCGTAATAATTAAAATAATTAAAATAATACTATAATTTTATTATAACATTATATTGTATAATCTAATATTATATTTAAAAAAATAAAGCTTTAAGGTTAAATTGATATAATTTCATAACAATTACACTTTTCATCCACTTGTTTTGGAGTAACATCCAAACATTCCAAACACAGCTTTAGAGTTAACTTGATTAAATACAAGCAGGAAAGGGATCCAAGAGTGGAAGGGATCTATGGACTATAAAGGTTTGGCTTGTTCTATATATAAAAGCAGTATGGAATCAGATTAGATATTCTCGGTGAATCAATTTTTTTTTTGTAAAATAGATAAATTAAATCAATCGAGCATAACTATTTAACAATGAACTAGAAAGATTTGTCATATAATCCCGTAATATAATTATAGTTTAATTAGTCATATAAGACATCATTCAATCAGCGGCACTAATATCCGATGTTCGTTCGCATGCTGGACAGTTGGATCTCACCCTCCTTTTATTTTGAGATAGGTGCAAATGAAGAAGCAGAGAGGAGTCTTTCTCTATACCAAATTCTTAATAAATATTAATTTTATTGGACACCCTAGAAGCCCTCTCCTCTTCTTTGTTTTTTTTTCTACCATCGCTGATTATGGGCGCATCAAATTTTAGATAGGTCCGGCCGGAAGCCCAACTAGTAATGAATCTAATTTTAGGCTTCGAGGCTTGGAACATCAGCTTGGACTCTCCGTCACCCGTACCACCTGAAATTCTGTACAAACTCCAAATCTACAACGTGCGTCGGCCACCCACATTTGTACCACTGCTGCAGCCTTGTTGATGTGGTTGTAGCTCCCGGTAGCGAGCTCGCCGGAGATCAGCAATCATGCCTTGTAGATCTCGGTACTGTACCTCGCCCTCCTCAATCACACCATCACCATCCATTGGAACGCCAACCCATTTTTGAACACCTCCGCCATCCTGACCATGTCCACAGGGATTTGAACGAGAGGTGGGAGGGCAGTGAGGGACTAGAGATCGGATCCAACATGATGGGAGAGAGAAGGGACGTGGTTGAATTACGGATGGAGAGGAGGGATTTCTCAAACGTCGAAGAATTTTGTTAATGGTTGGGTATGGGTCTAAGCTAGTAGTACTCATTTGATTCGCAAAAAGTATTTTTTATCATAGAAATATAATTTCTACAAAGCAGATTCCTGAAAAAATAATGCCTGAGAAAGTACTTTTGGTATATTTGGTTGACCATAAGAAGTGATAGATTTCCAGAGTGCTTATGTTTGGTTGACCATCCATTTTTCTAGGAAAGTTATGTGTAATTCATATTATACTAGGTCTTTAATGCTTTTGATCAAATGAGGATAACTAAAGGACTTTTTTGAAAAAAAATAAAAATATTTTGATTTACGGCTCATAGAAAAATAACTTTCTAAAGTTTCCGATGGAAAAGACTTTTTCATGAAATGTGGAAATCATATTCCCACGGAAATATAACTTTTATGTCTCTCTCCTTTCAGGGCCCGTTTGGTTCGCGGGAAAAGAATGAGAAAAATGTGGTCAATAGGAAAGTAAAGAGATGCCTCTTGTTTGGTTGGAGTTTTCAAATGAGAGAGATAGAAAAGTTGTATTCCCGTGGAAATATAATTCTCACGTTTCATGAGAAAGTCTTTTCCATGAGAAACATAGGGCTTGTTTGGTTCGCGGAAAAAGAAGGGAGGAAAATGTGGTCAACAGGAAAGTAATAAGATGTCTCTTGTTTGGTTGGAGTTTTCATAGGAGAGAGACGGGAAAGTTGTATTTCCATGGAAATATGATTCTCATGTTTCATGGAAAAATCTTTTCTATGAGAAACATGGAAAAATTACTTTTCTGTGAGCCGGAAATCACTACATTTTTATTATTTTCTAAAAAAGCCCTTCAGCATTAAAGAGGCATTAAAAATCTAATTTTTATTAAGGGTATAATAGGAATTACACATAACTTTTTCAGAAAAGTGGATGGTCAACCAAGCATAAGCACTTTGAAAATCTATCACTTTTCTATTGTCAACCAAATATGTCAAAAGTACTTTTTTAGATATCATTTTTCCAGAAATTTACTTTCCAAGAATCATATTTATAGAAGGAAAAATGTTTTCCGCCAACCAAACGAGTCCTGAAAACTCCAACCAAACAAGAGACATCTCTTTATTTTCCTGTTGATCACACTTTTTTCCTTTTTTTTCGCGAACCAAACGAGCTCGTAAGGAAAGACTCCCTTCTGCACATTCTCACGTCTCTTAAAGCAAGAGAGGGGGTGAGATCCCATGGCCAACCACATGGATTTTTTTTTTTTGCTCGAAAGACCTAACTTAGGTGAAATTTTTAGTTGGACGGGATCCACCGCCAACGCCAAGTCAGTGGATCAATTTTTCCTTTTTCCTTTTCTTTCTTTTTTTTTTTTTTTGCTAAAACGGGGTATCATACCCGACGGGAACGGATACACCCAATAAGGTCAAAAAATAGGATACCTCGAAGTGCCAAAGGCAACTCCCCATCATCAATCCATAAGGTGCCTCCGGAATGACAAGCTACATATGCAGCTACCCAATCTGCGGCGCCGTTACCTTCACGGTAAATATGCCTGGCCTGAAAGGCCCATCCATCCCTCGCCATAGCCCAAATGTCACGAAGCAAAGGATGATCACTGCCGCCACCCCTTGGACCCCTCTGGATCCAACTGATGACAGTGGCTGAGTCACTCTCCAGTATGATGGACCTAGCCTGTAAGACACACCGAGCATGGCGAATACCCGCCCAGGCTGCTCTCAGCTCCGCACACGGAACCGAAGTGTCAAATAACTGACTGCCACCGGCAGCCACAACCCTGGCAGACGGGTCCCGAATAACAAAACCCGCGCCACCCCGTGTGCCACTATCCAGAACAGACCCATCAAAGTTGACCTTGAGGAAACTCGGGGGTGGAGGCTCCCAGGTGAAAAACACCGTACGGAAAACTGCCGAAGCAGAATGGGAACCCCAGATGTCCCGAGCTATCAAGGTCCCTTCAATAGGGATGGTGTAACACAGCTCTGCCGCCTGAACGCGTGCCTTTTCGACCACAAATCGCTGCGACATACGTCGTTCGCCGAAAGTGCGAGCATTCCTAGCCAGCCAGATCTGGTAGGCAGTGCAGCTCGCTCGAACAATCTCCTGACGAAGCACCGGGGACTCCGAGCCCTGACGCATGGCCTGTAAGAACAGGTCCCTACAGTGCCATACCTCCTGTGGGACCCCTGCCAGACACCAAGTACTCCTAGCCCATGAGCACCGAAACAAGGCATGGTCCACCGTCTCGGCCACGCCACAATCCTCACACACCAATGGGATCCTCATACCTCGACCTCCAAGTACAGCTCTCGTAGGAAGACGGTCCCAGACCACCTTCCAAAGGAACAACGCTACCCTCGGGTGAAGCTTCAATCGCCAGATTCAGACAAAATCTGGGCCAGGCTCATACTCCCGTCTAATGATGCGGGAGAGGTCGCCCATCCTGACCCTGGATCTGGACGAGGACCTCCACACACATACGTCAGGTCCACCACTCTGTGGGAAAGAGAGTGAGCGGACCCGCTCCGCCAAATGCTGCCCGAAGTGACGGGCCAACCGAATCTCATCCCAGCCAACCGCCCCAGGAGTCATGAGATCACAGACCAGTAGACCCTCCCTAGCCTCGACACTAACCATAGTCGGCCAAAGCCGCAGAGGAAGGCCATCGACCCATGGGTCCCCGGCCACGTCGATGCTACGCCCGTCACCTATCAGCCATCGGGGGTGACTTGACACCAATGGCAAGTACATCGCTATCTCACGCCATAGAAAGGAGCATCTCCGCCCTCCTCGGGCCCAGCCCTCAGGACCTGCCCCCCATAACGGATAGTCATGATCCGGCTCCAAAACCCCTGCGACTCCAGGATGAAACGGGAGGCATGCCGGGCAAGGAGCTGCTCTCGTCTCTCCAGGAGAGACACCACCCCAGGACCTTTTCTTTCTTCTCAACCCGTGTTTGGCCATCTCCATCAGCTCAATGATGGATCTGTAGCCCGAAACTACGGAGGAGCATTTGAGTACGTGCGTCGCTTGACGACTTCGAAGCTCGGTCCATACGACCATTCAAGATCTGGGCCGGGGATAGTCCGCCAACAGTTTATGGTAACCGCAGGCTGTAGATTCCCCAAACCGGGTTCGGATCCTCTTCAGTGCTTAATCGCACTGGAGAGCCCAATACATGGTTGGATGGTTGCCACGTAAAAAGGTCTTGAATCGGATGGTTCTTCTTACCCCAACTTGATGGAGCGGCCAAGAAATTGAACCAGTGGGTCTCTCCCGTTTCCGTTACCCCGTCCCGTTCTTCCTTCCGTTCCTCCCCGGGGCGCGCAAATCGTGGCTCGAAGAGAGGATCCGACGAATCCCGTGCGGGTTGGATATCAAGTACCACAGTCGGGTCGAAAGCTTGTTTTCCGACTTCTTCCGATTTGCCGCAAAGGGGAAGGGGCGAGGGAGACCGATGCATTCGTACGTGTACCGGTTAAACACCCTGGTCACCTTTGCCGCCGTCCTCCTCGCGGTGCTGTGCTGCGCCGCCTCCTTCCTCGACGCGTTCAACTCCCCCTCCGTCCGCGCCCATGCCGAGGTCACCATCTAATCCTTTCTCTATGCCCGTTTCAGTTTTTCTTTTCTTAGCTACAACCCTAGAGTTTGATTCCAACTCCAAGGTGAAATACTTTCTTACGTTTTTTTTGTACGAGTGGAAAGAGGAGTGCTATATATTTGCTGCCTCTCGTGTTTTTCTATGGCAAGGATTTTTTAGTCTATGATGGGTTGTGAAATTTCTGGTTTGGTTGTTCATGTAGATTCCCTTCATACGTGTTGGAATATCATAATATCTTGTTATTTTATATATTTTTTTTAAAAATGAAACACATGCTTTTTCTCTCTGCAACTAGGCGTTTTTTATTAGATAGCAAAAATTTTCAAAATCCAAGAAGTCATGGGATTGGAACTCTAATATATCATGCTCTTTTCCCTGTCATTTCCGCCCCTTTTTTTGGGTATCTTTGAACTTTCTTAAGTTAACAAGAACACAAAGCGTGAAGTGGAAACTAAAATCATTCAAAAATAGCCACTAATAGTTTTAAAGACTTGTATTTTTTTTTTGTCGCACTAGTGCGATGTAGGTTTGCTCTACTTTGAAGCAGAAAGGAGAGTTACCCCATAAATCTTAACAGAATACTCTTAGACTTCAGGATTAAGGGCATCAATTCAATACAGATAGGAGGGAACTATTGAAGAAGTCCCACTGAACTCATGGTGCTATCATAGATCCTCATAAATGGGTGTGTTGCATCCATTCCCATAGAAAATTACCTATTTCACCGGCCTATTTTAGCTTACATGAATTATTGCAAGGATGATTAATTTGGTTCCTTGGAAGTTGTTTAGATTATGGGTGTAATTTTGGATGCCTAACAACACCATATGTTGTTTCTTGCTCATGGGTGCAAGCCATGGTCCTTTGGTTTAATTGAGGGGTGGTTGCAGAGGAAATAAATAGCATGGAGGATGGGGGACGCCACTGATTCTGCAGTCTCAAGATTTTTGGTATACTGCACGTCGTCACCTTGTTTGAATGGATTGTCATATCCCGTGAGTGGAGAAGAGAGGGCATGACTGAGAGGAGATAAATGAGAGTGAAAGAGTGGATCTATCATGGCCTGAATGGATTTGTGCAGTCCGCATATTTAAGTGCACCAATCATTGCCCAATCACAGTAATCCCTGATATCGTCGATCCTTAATCGCATTTAGCAAGTGTATTCTTGAATCTGCCAAACCTTTGGTAATTCTTTTATGGTTCTTGTATGCAGTGTTTTGTCATTTTTCTCTTTGAACAATTACTTCTCTGGAGGACAAGTGCTCTTCAGTTTAGATTACAAAGATCCTAAATCCTACCATTCATGAGTATATAATCATCTCTTGTTTCTCTTTCAGGTCATCAAGGTTAATCGATTTCGAAAACAGTTGAGTGGAAATGATGAGGTTAGGCTGTTTTTTCATTTGATGTGCTATTGCTATCTCTTTCATTGAATAAACCAGAAAACATATCTTTCATCTGAAATTACATTCTCTTTAACTGAATAACAAGCTAATTGCATATTTTATCTGCATTTTTTGTCATTGGAAGGGTACAGAAGATCGTAGCATCTATTACCTATTTATCTAGTATATTCTGTTCTCTGTCTTTATTTGTCTAATATGCTCTCACAAGAATATGCTTGCTCATCTGGAACCTTTTGATGATCATATTGCTCATACATGCATGCATGCGTACATACATACATAGGTCCAAGTTGATATTGTTGACGATACTTAGTACTTCAGAACACGGTTTCCTGTATTTTCTGAAAGTAATTTGCGATAAATATGCATTAAATAATTTTTTTTTCATGGTTGTGTGTAGTCTGATGATCCATTTGCCTACTTTGACTGCAAGATTCTCATCTTTCTTCTGTCATAGACACTCCTTTCATTTCCCTTGTATTGGTCTATTTAACTTAACATTTAAAATTTACTCTTGGCAAAGTGAAAATTTCACACTTCTTTTGCTTAATATATCCTTGGCCTGTAATACTTTCAGCCAACTCCTCTGATGTTCTGCATGCACTCTTGTTTTCTCTTAAATAATGTTGAACTTCATTTTCTCCAAGAAAACTTTAGGCATACATCATGATGCGTATTCTTTTGTACCTCTGCTGTCCTAATTCTTCTTTGCTTGAAAATAACACTGCAAAAGAAAGAAGTAAAAGTGAAGAAGTAATAGACAATAAATAATAAATGAATGCATAAACGAATAAGTAAATAAATGATTTCAAGTTTTCAACCATGATATTGATAGAGAGGCTGGGGAAAAGAATCCTATCAAACTTGTCTTGCCCATTGTTTTAAAATATGTTGCACGAGGCTGCATATTTATACTCAGTCTCCTAACCACACTGGATTCGATATATGTAGCTGATATATGTTATTGAGCTGCATAAGGGTCAAAAAGATGGTTCACTTATGGAAGCATATGTAGTACGATTAAGTGTTATGCGGTTGCATATGTAGCCTGCTAATTATTGCATGGTCAATGTATGTGGCCCTTTTATCATTGTGCAACACATAGTTGGCCATCTCTTATACTGGCCCATGCAAAACAGGGCATGTTGATGATTGGGTTAGATGTGGGTTTCAAATAGATCAAGTATGTCTATAATAATAGTGTCAATATGTTAATTATGCCACAAATATAACTTAACTAATAAGCACTAAATTCTAGATGTTAGTGTTACCTAGCATTGCTATTATTTATACACAATATTGATGCAAATGTTTTTAATTTAATATAGTTTTTATTTTTAAATATTTCAAATACTAGTCTCGTGCACTTGGATATGAAGCCTGTGTAATGCATATGCGCTATGCAGTCTCTTGACTGCTCATATATTGTAGCCACCTTGTGAAACATTGGATTTGCCAAGGAAATAGTGGTTTACCTCCAAAAATAACTCTTAAATGATGCAAGTATAGATGTGAACAAGCCAAGCTCAAGTTAGCCCCACCATGCCTAACCTCCACTTGTATTATAACTAAGTCAAGATTAAGCTTTGCTCATCTAATTTTTTGATGTGAACTTGGGTATTCACTGGCGGCTTCTTTTGGTGATTTTTGAAAGCTCAAAGTTTCATATTTGTTCGTTATATTTGACTAGAGGATACATATTCTTACATAAGATAAGTTTGTATCTAATAAGTAAATTTAGAAATTAGATTTTTATTTATAAATAACTAAAATATATAAATATTTGTTTGGTGTTTGAATTGTATTGCAAGGTTAAACATGAACATGCTAGTTGAGATTGACTGACTTGTTTGATGATAGTCGATGCAGGATCAAGGTTTTGTAAAGAAAAGAGGCACAAGGTGGGCAGCTAGGGGCTCAGTGCCTAGGTCCTAGATGGGCGCCTATGTGGCTGCCGGACCATAGAACTTATTACAACCAATGGTCATAGTAGCAGCCAAGTAGTGATAATGTCTGCTAGTGCTTCTAGTAGTCCTAGAAGCAACAGAGTGCAACAACCCCTCCATAACTAGTCTACTGGTAGGCTAGTGACCAAGAGAGAAAGAAGAAGAGTGAAAGAAGAAGAAGACAGAAAGAAGAACCAAAAAAAAAAAAATCACCCCAGTTGGCTTCCCCATCGCTGCTGCCTGTCATCAACCAATGGCCACCACCAACTAGACCACCATTAGCCCTAGGGCTTAGGGGAGGAGCTAAGGGACAACTTTCTCCATCTTCGTTTGCCACCTACATCTCCAAGAGTGGCTCCTCTGACCAGGTAAGCACTAGCCCTAATATTTAGTGAAGGAGATAATTGATGGGTGGGTGGAAGTAATTGACAGAGGGAAGGGGCAAAAGTTGAAAGAGGTGAGGGAAAGTAATTGGATCAATTTACAAATAGGGGCATATCACCCATTTTCCACCCAAACCCACTTCACCTGCTCCCAATCGCTCGCCTAAAGCTCACAGTTTAGCGTGAACGTGTGCCCAAGGGCCTGCCTATCACCAACCGCTTTCTTGGGCGGACTGGGCTCAGTTGGAGCATGAGGAGTCCAACCTGCTTGAAGCGGGTGCCTAGATGGCTGCCTAGCTTGCTTTCTAAAACATTGCATGGGTAAACAATTTTTTTATGCTTTGGCCTTCTTACCACTGGCTCCTTAACTTGCTTTTGTTTCTTGTACCTATTTCAGTAACCACTATAAGAATAAAACCTAAATCCTTCACCATGATGCATATCGTTTAAGTCCTTTTTTTTGGCCATCTCTTTTAAAAACCACTCCGAGAATAGAACCTAAATTCTTCAGAATGATGTATATTTGTTCTTGTCCTTCTGCAAACTCTCTTGAGGCTAACTTTGGAAATGTGAGTTCAATAGTATTCATATTTAGTTTTGAACTAATTGAAAAATGCTGATTGAGATTGAAGGATCATTTAAATCAATACAAAATGATCAACAATCTAGCCAATGTTCACCAAATAATTGACGGGTTGTCACCTTGGAGAAATTTTGGCTTGCTATATCTTCCTTAAAATCTACTCTTTTTTCACCAAATATCTTACAAAGACTTGCCA
This sequence comes from Phoenix dactylifera, assembly GCF_051530095.1. Classification (NCBI taxonomy): domain Eukaryota; kingdom Viridiplantae; phylum Streptophyta; class Magnoliopsida; order Arecales; family Arecaceae; genus Phoenix; species Phoenix dactylifera. The sequence continues at coordinate 26,319,991 of NC_143194.1, forward strand.
CAATCCAGGAGCCATCTATTGGTACTATCCCACCTAGTTGTTTGTTTTAGTTTAGCGGGAGGGACATCCTTAGGCATATTGTCACAAAATGAAACATGCTCAAACATGGATATATGTCTAGCTTACCTTTCTAGTCCATATTTTTGGAGCTTTCAGTCTGCGTCTTCCAAAAATTTTAGCCAGAAAGTTCCTGACAATTTAACTGCCATCAACATTAAAATACATGCATAGATCACATTATTAGGATGTCTAAATGCAAAGATAACGTATAAGATCAAGAAGATATAAAATTTTAATTGTCAACAAAGTAGTCTCTTTGTTCATCAAGGAATGGACTTCAAATCATGAATTTCTTTTCCAAAGAAAAAAAGGAAAACATCTTTACTTTGTGATGGAAAAAATAGAAAACAATTAATTGCGTTATGCCTCCTTGTGTTTAGACTGTATCTAGCGAGTTTGGATGTCATCTCTTGGGCTTTGGGGGGATTATCCAGATGCATCCCATCTCATGTTTTCTACAATAAGTGCCCACCTACCTATATATTTCATCACGGAAACATCTAATACGTTGGGAACATGTCCTTTGGGAACATATTGCCGTTTTGCTGATTTCCTAATGCTTACATGTGTCATGAGAACAAGTGAATTACCTACCATTTCCAAGGTGGTCTATAACAAGTTTCTCCCTGATCTTTAGGTGAAGCGCTGCACCCATGGGCATTAGATGATGGTGAAGCTTGATGGATATGTTTTTCATAATGGGCCAAGGAACAGCATTATACATTAACAAGATATCAAATACCTAACAAAAGTAAAGAATGTTATAATCAAAAAATAAAAAGTGATATTGTCACTATCTTATTCTAACAAGTAGAGGGAGGGCCTTGGCATAACGGTAAGGCTGCTCTACTATGACCTAAGTGTCACGGGTCTAAAACATAGGAAAAAGCCTCTCCATACATGGAGGTAAGGTTGGTATATCTGACCCTCTCCAGCCCCTGCAACGGTGGGAGCCTCGTGCATGGGATGCACTTTTTTATTCTAACCAGTACAATGTTTTCATAGTGTGCATTCTATTTTTCTATATGATTTAAATGTCTATGCGTGTTGGTTGCATATGGTTAGTGTCTAGTTGTGCCCCTTCTGAATTGTATGCGGTCATGTAGTAGTTTATCTACTAAAATTAAAGGCCATGATTGGCCCAATATGTGAATCCATGACTTCTTTGCATGATTGGCCTTATTGTATTCTGTCATGGAAATGCTGAGATTATTTAATAAATCAGGCTTGACCTTGAACATACATTTTGGAAGTTTCTCTCTCTCTCTCTCTCTCTCTCTCTCTCTCTCTCTCTCTCTCTCTCTGTGCGCGCGCGCGTAATTCTAATATTGTGTTGCCTTATCTTGTGCCTTATCTTCGCTATTATTCATTCAGATACTATAGATATGAATATGAGATGCACAGGAAGCAGTATACTGATAAGGTTACTATCTGGCAGGTCAGCTTGACCTTGAACATTTCTATGGACTTGAGATCATTGTTTACATGGAATACAAAGCAGGTATCTTGCAAGTTGTTCTTACAGTTTCACTGTTTCTGTATAATATAGATTCAAGACTCATCATCTAATACTGAATTTAATATTTATAGATATTGGTATAGATACGTTTTATAATGTTCTTCTGCTGGTCCACACCATTGTTGTGTATAAACAGATATGACTTAAAAGTTCTGGCTGCTTGGCTACTGCATGTGTTATTTTCCATGGCCATAAGCATTGTGTGTCCCTTCATTCCTGTAATAGTAGGATGACTTTGCTCTCTTATCTTTATGCCTTTACTTGATGGTAGTACTTAGTCCATTGTTAGCTCTGAAATCAATTTTGCTATGCTGAAATTTGCTTTTGTTAAAAGCTATAAATTGCTATATATGTGCCATCATCATTGCTTAATCTTCTTCTTGAGGCTCCAAGGTTTGAATCTCCTTCAATTTGAGAACAGTGTTTGGATTTTTATGCATTTTTCCTTTAAAGATCTGCCTCACTTTAAAAAGCTACATGTAGATAACTTCAACGTCACAATTAGCTAATGGGTTATCATTTTTTTTGGAGGGCTGTAGCTTGAAGAGTAAGTATTAGAAAGACATAATGATGCAGTTTTCTACTGACTATAGCCACAATATACAACTACAATTGTCAATCTGGTCATACCCATATCTCAATGTTTGGGTCTGGTGGCGTACATACAATACAGTTGTTTCATGCTGTTCGTGTTTGTCAAATGGAAGTTGTAGTAGACATTAGAATTATGAGGTAGTATGGCTGTTCATGATAAAGGGTACAAGCAATAGTTTGTGTATAAAGAAAGCAATCAAGTATTTGATTGTTATATTGAAGCAGTACCAGCTGATCATTCTGTGCTTTGCTCTCAAAAATCTTAGTTATTTGCCATTTGTATGACATTCCAATAAGCAAACAGGAGAATGATGGGAGTAGCATATGCGATAGACTTGAAGATAGAGAGGCTTATGGTATGAGAAGAAAGGGTGTGTTGCAATACATATTCCATTGACAGGGAGAGTAATGCAGCTTTCTAGAGCAAAGGTGCATTCTATAGTGAGAGTGCCAATTAAGTTATGCAGCTTGAACAGTTGATTAGATGATATGTCGAGACTATTGATGTTAACAATATTCAATCCTATATAATCATGATTTAACCATGTTTAGTTTCTTAGCTGATTTTTGTTAGGCTTCATACAATGACACCGATCTTTTAGACTAATTTTACGTGGCGAACATATTATCGTGGCTGGAAAAACTGTAGGTATTGTGGTCATTTCAGCCATCTGTTAGTGTTTGCCCTGATAAGACATGAATAGGACACAAGAGCTGCATGACTGAAGACATCAGAGCACCAGACATCTGCTTTTCTTCTTTGCCATTTCCTCTTCATTCTTCTATTACATAACTGTTCTTACTTTCTTTCTGTTTTGTTCTTTCAGTCTTTTGAGTTTTGAGAATGATGTTCTTGCTTATTACTTCATGGTTGTCCATGCTGTGATCAAAGCCTTCTTGAACATTTAACCTCATTCTAGTTTAAGCTATACCAAGTTGTTAACCATATGGTTCTTATAGAGTTCTGCAGTAGGCTGGTTCTACAGTAGTTTGATCACCTATTGATTTTGATTTATATGCAGGTTTTTGTCTTTCTGGCTGCTGAGTATGAAACTTCAAAAAATTCCCTGAATCAGGTAGACTGTTAATTACTGCTCTTGCAGCAATTGCTGTCCACATTAATATTGTTGTCGAGTTCACTTTATGGTTTGCTTGTCAATCTTTAATATGCCAGAAAATTTATAATGTCAATGTACTTAGAGGAGCGTATGGCCATACCAGATATTGATAATTATACATGAGGACCATAGTTTGAAAATATTTCTCTTTTATAAGGAGTTTTTTGGACTCTGTACGTACATATTAGTTTGCTTCTGTCCCCAATTGGACTGCTACCTCCCCTCCATTTGCAAAAAGCATGGCACAAGGGCTTTTAGAGTTGTGATTGGAATTCTAGAATTGTTCCTGGCTTGATTACTAGAATCCATGGAGCAGTAATTGTATTGTCAACTTGGCATGTTTTATTGAACCAGCCAGTGTTTTCTGTTTGTTCTTTACTGATTAATAACAGGCATTTGGTCATGATCAACCTTGCCAAAAATCCAAAACTTGCATGGCTCCTCTCTCTTCCGAGTCCAGTACTAGAATAGTAATATTCAGTGTTCTAAGGTATGTTTGGTAAATAGTACCAAAATATTACCATTTTCCTTGAATTTCAGCTACCAAAGCAGGGATCTGAATTGGTGTTTGTTTCTAATTTTTGTTCAATATCCTTGCTCTTTGTGAAACCTAAATAATGGACCAGTCGATATTCTTTGTGAGAGGTCATTGCTGACATATGTGCTAGTAGTTTAATCAATGTGACCCCTCAGGGTCCTTCTCATAGTTCAGCAAGTTGAACATGGTTTAAGCTGGAAAAATCTAATAATTTCCAAAGTTGGGAATGATACCTGCTTTTAAATAGTATTATGATGTGGAGATTGCAGATTTGTGGATTCAGTTGTCTAGGCCAATACTTTGCTTACATAATTAAAGCATTCTATCTACCATCATTTTATGCTGTTGTCTGCACCATGATTTTCACTAAGGTGGTTTGCTGAAGGGCATTTCATATTGATTTCTCCTTTGTCCTTTGTTTAGATTTCGCTATGGGATTATATAATCCGTGATAAGGATCATGCAAAGTTCCAAGCACAGGTTGCCAGCAAATATCCCTTGATCGATCAGGCAAGTTTTTTCAGAATCGATACCTCCTTCAGTACTCATAGTGCGAAATATAATCAAGAATGTACATTACAATCTTAATACACAGTATGTTACCCGACTGTTTTGACATGACAATTGAGATTTTTTTTAAGAAAGGGAGCTCTCTCTTGATCTAAAAGAAAGATGTCAAAAAGATTTCTTAGACTAATTCATAATACTTAAATCCATGAGATTGGCTATCAAGAAACTAATGGTTTACATTTATTTCGTCCAGGGAAGCAACCTTCGTGGTAAGAAAGTTGAATTTGTTCTCCACTGGCATGTTATGCCCAGTACAGGTAGAATGATTGTAGATAAGATGGCCTTGTCCAAATTCTATCTACCTGAGGCTTATACATAGTTTACAGCATGTCCCATTCCTCACTGATTGTCTGTGATAATTCATGGGTACTATAGTCCGATCTTAGGTGAACTTCTGATTAAGTGTATTCTTTCTGGATGCCTATTGTTCTCTTTCTCAAAATCAATTTTGTTAAGTGTATTCTTTCTGGATGCCTATTGTTTTCTTTCTCAAAATCAATTATGTTGCATCCCTTGAGTAGAGACATTAATAATTATCAGTGGGCTCTCGTACTACATCAAAGTTAGCGTATGCTCATGCCATAGCCATTTCACTTGATGCTCGTAACTCCCAGAGGCTTTATCGAGTGTGTAGTGTCAGTAGATTGCATGTGGTGCTCAGCAATCTAAATAAACTGATACACTATTACAAGTTTGTTTAATATACTGCAAGTACGTATTTATTTGTGATGGTACTAGAGTTAAAGCAGCTCTCCAGCTGAAAGAGGCGATGGCTTTCTCCCGCTGATTGTCTCACAGGGCCAATCACCTCTTTAGAGAGAAAAAAAAAGCAGGAAAAAAAAGCTTGATGCCTTCTAATTATGATGGTGCTTGATAAACCCAATCTAACTTGCACGTCGTGAATCAGATCTCTCTCTTTTTTTTAGCATGGGTTGAGTCCTGTGTACTGCATTATAAAATTTACTATCTTAATATTAAGATGATCTGAAAACTTTCATATTTATTTTAATTTTCCCTAAGTTATTCGAGATGACTTGAGTCAAGCTAAAATAGCCAATAACATATATCTATTTATTAACCAATTGGCTTTTTAAATTTGACTCATTTATCTTATAGCCAGTAATCGTAGCATCTGGAGGTGCCTACAAGGCTAACCATATCTTTCATGGTCTATCTTAGTTTTGCATAATCCTACTATTGATTGAAAACTCCCAGGCAAATCTATAAAAGTTTTTCTTTTCTTTTTGAGAAAGTACAGATTTATTATGGACTGACATTAGATTGGGAGTTGTGGAGTTACTAGTATATGGCTATCTTTATCACGCAAATGTTTTATTGGCGAGATGTTGTCTGTTACAATAGCCTATTCTGTAAATGTTTATTGAATATTTATTTTTGCTTTTAAAGCAATTTCTATACTCATTATGTTTTCTTTCTAAATTTTTGATTGTTCAACCTCTAAATTTATCTGAGTTACGAAATGAACTAAAATTCATCTCCCACGACTACTGCCGAAGCCACCCTCCCAAGTATCTAGATGAGTCCCAGGAATTGCGTTGAAATATTCCGGAATAAAACATTCCAATAGTCCAACCCCTAATCTTTTACGTGGTATGTCCAACCAGAGTTCTAATATCTGCTACAAAACCAATTCCCCCAACACCAATTACCGGTGCTCCAATTCTCCCTCCCCATCACATTAAATCCACCTATTATTCAGGAGGACACGAACACAAATTAGCTTATACCTCACTTCTAGCTTCCGAGTTCCAACATTTGTGGAAGCCAGTGGATTAGGAACATGGGCCAACAGTCGCATGGAAATTTGAAGTCAGACCTCGTTTTGGTGTTGGTCGCAATCTCATACGGAATCATATAGACTGGTGGTTAAGCAGCAGCATCAGCTACCAAGGGACTAATAAACGCATCTGGAAGGCAAGGTTTTCAAAGATGGCCGATGTCTCCGGCCATCCCCAAGACCTGGCTTCCTAGGTTCACCCAAGCAGTAGTTGACTGAATTAAAGTGTGATCCCATTGTTGTGTCACAACATTAGAATTTCCGGAGCATGTCATTGTCACTAGTTAACTTTCATGTAATTTGAAAACAAGCATTTGGAAATTTTCTTTGGGAAGTTGGTGTAGAGATTACGCTGACTTAAACCTACCAGTCTTCTTGGTCTTTGTAAACTATACACCAATTAATATAGAGGTAACACCGACCCAAACTTACCAGTCTTCTCTCCCACTTTCTATCTTTCCTCAATTTCTAGAGTCTTTGGTCCAAAGCTCACCGTGGAATTACCTATTTTAACATGGGATTTAGCAGAGAGCTCAAACTTTGGCTTCACAAAGGAAGTGCATCGAGGTTCCTAGAATGATGGGATCACAGGTTTAAAAAAAAATTATGTTCCCAAACCTTTCTTGTCCGAACTCCGGGAGATCATCAATAATGGATATTAATATTAAGCGAACAACTTCATCTGCAAATCGAACCAAACTCATAATGATAATGCTACTGCAGAAGTATCTTAAAATTGACATGCATTGCTGTTCTTAGGTGCAAGATGGCCATGATAGGCGGCTTTCGATAACCTCACAGAAATTTCTTCTCTTGGAAACTCTTAATGCAGTCATCAAACATCTGGGGAAGAGTTTTGAATCGCGGAAACCCCAGTTCTCTTATCTTGGTGGTGTCCATGCTGTGTGGGTTGCTATTTCCTTTCTGATCGCCACATCTAGTATACACCAACATCAAATTAGGAAGAGAATCTCATAACTATAGAACAAGAAAGGACTCAAAATGAAGAAAACCAAAGGGGAGTCTCACTTGTTTGGGATTGGATAGTATGGATATTTGGCCCTGAGCATCTCAACTATCTCAGACCAGTGAGCGACGCTGCTCGAACAAACAAGCCTTCCTGAGGCTCTGCTATCCTCCATTGCCAGAATGTGGCCGAGGACCACATCATCAATGTGAACAAATCCTACTGCCATGTTTGGATAATCAGGGCAATCTCCTGGATGTCGATGACCAAATTGGATTATAAATAAGATAAACAAGTATATCATATGTTTATGATATCACGAAACCAGTAAGAACGTGATATCTGAACATATATATACATGCTTTGAGCTAGGATTACATGTTCAACCTTTTAACAACGAGAGTATCATAAGGAGGGTGCTTGTGGGCTGTGGCGCAAGCAATGGTCCGACAACAAAAGATGGGTTCACGACCACAAGATCGAGTTGAAAATCCTTGGATAGTCTCCAGGCCTCTTTCTCAGCGAGCGTCTTCGCATAAGCATACCACAGCTGCCATTCAAATAAATACGTATCTAATAATCCAATTCGAATGATGAATTGATGCTGTTTAATCTAAGCGATAGCACAGTGCGGGCAACTAAAGTCCCAATTAAAGTCATCCTACTCGAGCAATAACACAGGATACTGAATGGTATTTCCATTCTATTCCACCATTCAAACTCCAATCTGTGCATGAAGTGTGGAGTAGAGGGCGAAGCATTTCACATCAGATACTAGTAGAGACTATTTAGACCAAAATACTAAAAGGAAGATGAAGCATTACGCTGTATCTCTTGCAGTAGTCTAAGTCACTCCAGATCGACTCATCGAGCGGGGAAGCCTGAGTAGCATCGTCTCGATACCTGATGGAAGAGCATGAAGAGGTGAGCACAACACGGCGCACGGAACTCGCTTTAGAGCAGGATTTGAGCACATTTGCTGTGCCTTTCACGGCTGGATTAATTAACTTTTCCTGCGAACAATTTTGACATGATGAATTATAACAAAGCAATCAAATTAAAGAAAGGTCTCATATAAAGGAATATTAGATATAGGGGATATATAGCAGCGTTATATCTACCGTTGAGTGCTGGATATAGTCAGTATAGCTTATGAGTTTTTCTCCTATAATTAACAATGCTCAGCCACAGAGCAGAGGAAGCGCTCAAAAAAGGATCAGAAAGACTTTCAAAAACCACTTAGGTGCCAATATTTCTAGCTGAGGACAAGGGATCTACCTTTTTAGATTTATAAGAAGAACTTAGATACGACCATTAATTTGGATCTACCTCGATGTTTGGGTCATTGGAAACAAAAACAGGGCACGCCGTGTGGAAGACTCCATCAACCCCGTTCACGGCCTCGTCAAAACTTCCCTCCACCAGTAGATCAGCCTTCACCAACCTGAGCCTCTCCTCGGCTCCATCCAAGCTCCGCAGAAACCCGACCCTGGACTCATCCCCTAATAAGACAACTCTTGAGAGCCTCGGTATGAGGAGGAGGGGAAAAAATTCCGAGTGGGAGGCATCTAAGAGCTCAAGTACCTGGATCTCTGACGGTGGCCCGAACGGTGTAGCCCCTGGCCAGCAGCTCTTTGACGAGGTAAGCGGCTATGAAGCCAGTCCCCCCGGTCACACAGTATTCCGGCATCCTCTCGCCGATCCTCGATGCTTTCTTCTCCAATTTCTCGCACGCTCTGCCTCTCTTTCTCTGCAGACCCCTCTGTTTGCTGATTGGAACCCGTGGTTGCCTTGGTCCGAGCCTTTATGTATATTATTATGCTTTTGTCGTTTGGCATGAGTTGGGTTCTGATGCAGGTGAGTCACGAGAGGGGTGGTGGTGTCGTAGTTTGGCTCGCGCGTCGTGCATGGATACTATATCATGGCTATCGCGTAATATCTATATGCTGATAGCCGTGATTGTGGAATCCAATTGCCCAGTTCGGGACCTGAACTTGAGAAGGATATATCGAGGCTCTTGTCAATTGGTATGCATCACTGAGCCAGTTAAGTGTGGCTGATTTAGCTCAGCATAGTATTTCTTTTTTCTTTTTATGTAACGTGAATATGGAAAAAATTGATTACATTCAATTTAGCTCAGATTAGTGAGGTCTCCCCATTTACTGAATGGTTTTTAGGTTTCATAGTTAGTCCTATAAAATCGAGGTTGCAAAGCTTGTATACAACTAAGATGGCTTATTATTATCTAAGATTATTTATAAGGCGATTGTACTTGTTTATATTTCATTCGCATTCGCCTGCCTCTATCACTTGTCATTAGATTCTAGCAAGCAGCGCTTTAGATACCAGAAAGGAGATCCAAAGAGTCGCCCTTCTGTCTAACACTGAAGCGATATGTTCAGATCATGTTCCAGACAGTGACAGGGATAGGTGCCAAAATTTCTCGAAAGTTGCGCAGGAGGATATGGCTTTAAAAAGGGTAGATTCGGAGAGGAGCCGAGAAAACAGGTAAAAGGTCATGCCCCTTTAGAAAAACCTTATTGACTGACCTCATCAGCGACCAAATTAAGGCAATAAACGAGCACCCAATGGGGACTGAGGGGCGAGAACCAAAAGTCAAAAAGAAATATATGAGGTGCCTGTATATCGCCCTCCATCTACATAATACTATATTTGAGCTGACGTAGTGATCCATATAATATATGCTTTTATCTGTCAGAGCCATGCAATTAAATAAATATTGACTTTTTAAGGAAGGTTTCAATAAACATATTAACATATTAACAATAGTAATGATTATCTTTAAGCTAATTTTAACATATTAACAATATTACCTTTCTTTACTATAAATGTTTTAAGCTTAAAGTATATCCCATAAACATAATTCAAGCTTTCAATAAATCTCTTAAATGAGATGTTTGTGAACAACTCCAGCTTGGCTTGAGTATAAATCAAGTTGATCTTGTGCTAGGCCTAGCTTGCTTAAGCTTGACTTGTTTATTCTCTTAATTAAATGCAACGTCCGTGGCTTTGTATATGTTTTCAAGAATAAATTTTGTAGAAATGAAAGATATATATACTCATATTGAATGCTAAGAAGAAATCTTTCAGAGAGTGGTCAAGAGTAGCGGCTAGAAGCTAGGTTGTATCCTTGTATGTATATTTGGACCTGATCTTTTCATCAGCCATGGTTTAGAATTTTATGAAACATTAAATGTCTGTGTTTCTAGTGCTAAAGCATTTCCTTGTCATAGAAAATACACATCAAGGCTTTTGAAGCTTAATATCTGGGACATCTCTATGGGTGGCAGATGCCAAAATGAATGGAGATTCCAGTTAATTTCAACTAAGATGAAAAGCTAGAAAATTTGAAAAGAACATAATCTGTGACGTTGACTGATAGATTAGACATTTAAGTGCTAGCTGCTGTATTAAAATAAAGATACATTATAATTTAATAATTAAAAAAACCAGATCGTAAAAGAAAGGTTGGAAACAACATATTAACATACGGCTGATATCTTGAGGTCATATTAGACGATAGCGGTCGAGGTAAAGGCCAATATATTATATACCAATTGCCGGGTGTCTATATAAATATAAATTCATATCTTGGCTAAGATGGAAATTTTGATACACATAATAGAGTTCTGGTAGATGAGGATGCTAGCTTTATCCATTAGAAATTTAAATATCCTACTCTTTTCAGAAAAAAAAGAAAAGGAAAAGAAAAATTCATGGCACTGAAGCTGAGTAAGTGGTGTGACTGTCATAGGCAGTAGAGAAACTCAACACCCAGTCCTCTTTTTTGACTGCCAATTTGCACTACTTCGAACACAATTAGCATTTTATGTTTCATCTTTTATGCATTTCCGATCGGAAAAAAAAGAAGATAATTGCTTGAAAAACTTGTGAAATTCATCTGATGGGCTTTTCTTTCCATTGAATAGGAATCGCCAGGTCTACAATAATAGCTGCTTGCCTCCTTCGATGAAGACAGATTGATTGCTAGCTTTAGTATAGTTAGGCTCGTTTTGGCATGCGTAAATACTAGTTTCATTATATATATATATATATATATATATATATATATATATATATATATATATATATATATATATATATATATATATATATATATATATATATATATATATAAAGATAGAGTTTTACTTTTAAAAAAAACATAAAATGGCAGTTAACATATGCTCACAACCGATAAGGTTTAGTAGCTACGCGTAACTGCAAGGAAGTTGCCATTGCAGGGCAAATCCTTGGAGCTCGGTCATTTAATGCTTTGCATGTACTGCAGCATTGTCCCAGATGCTGTGAGTAATCATTTTGGATATTTCCATGGAGCTATGGCCGTCACGTTCGGGCATCAAATAGAATGGTAGTTTTGTATCAACATTCCAGTACTCCAACTAGCAGCAAGGAACCTAGAAACGAACCAACGGGCAAATGTTTTGAAGGATCGGTCAGTAGGGAGACCCAACCACATGCTTGCACCCTGTAGGACGAGACCATGCACCAAAACCTCAATATTGCATGCCAACTGCTACCCTGTATTCATGTCCTGATCAGTACGTACGTACGTCTTTCTGTCCTTTAAATAGTCGGTACGGTAGTGGTAAAGGTATGTACTCACAAATGATTACCTCGAAAAGCTCAAAAAAATCTACACAAGTATCATGCACGGTGGATGAGATGTACTCCAATTATGACACCATCCATCAAATTTTGCTATTTAAATGCCCTAGATCATGCCTGAAATACTTCCATTTACAAGCATCTGCATGGTTTTATTTCGTTCTTTTCCTATTTGATGTGAGTTAAGTAACTAATGATATATAAGTGGTTTGCCAACACAACTGCAAAACAAACGTTCTACCATCGGCCATCCATGTCAAGTTGATTCGTGCATCTATTCTTCTTCTTCTTTTTTTTTTTGGAATAATTCGAGCATGTATTCAAAGTGATAATTGTATCATAGGATACAAAGAGTTCTTCTATTAGAACTCAGTGATAGCCAAAAAAATATAATTGTGTCATGGGAACAAACTGGCTGCACTGCCATCCACCTTGTTTCCCTCACTTGGCCTTCCTAAATCCTAGCTAATACAAGTACATTGCTAACCTTAGGAAAAGACCACAATCTACCTTTCATTTAAGGCTTCAAACTAATATTGAGAGAGGCTTCAAACTAATATTAAGAATCTCTCACTTAATATTCACTACTTCAATATTAAGCAATATCAGGTTAGCTAAAGAGGAGGAGTGTCGGTTTGGTTGCATTCCCTAGTTCCGATGGTGCCTTCAACTCTTCGGATTCTTGCCTCCACTCCATAACTGTAGTAGGCGGAGAAGGAGCGGACTTAGTGAGATCAAGGTTCAAGTCAGGCAACATGTAGGCATCGTCCTCCAGGCAGCTCGCAGTATCAGACACCCGATCATTCTCCGTCGCCGAGTTCAGTTGCTGGCATTCCCTGCGTTCGTGGCTCGCAGGACCGCCTAATAACGTTACATTCCTCGAGCTTTGAGGCTGGCGGAGAGGGACGCTCTGGCTGACGCGATGGTTGTTGGGATCGATCCCCATACTTATGAGCTTCCTCCTAAGATGAGAGTTCCAATAATTCTTCACCTCGTTGTCTGTTCGTCCAGGCAGCCTTCCAGCTATCAGCGACCACCTAAAGCCAAAAGATCATAAGATGAAATAAAATCAGTAAATCAGTATATGCTTACTTCTGGTATCTTTTGAACAAGGTTGTATACATCACTGGAGCATATGGTGTGCTTCATTTGCATCACTGAGGTCCTATATATGTCATATTTCATGCAAGGATGTGAATAAAAAAAATATGCATGCACTACGTGATGTCCTCACTATGAGAATATAATTGAATTTTTTTTTTTTGTAGGAATTATGTGACACGACGACACCACCGGAGTGCAATGCCTCCACCTCTGCCTCGAGCAACGGCAATTTCCTCGTCTACATAAAACCAGATGAAGAAGGGATCCTTGGTGCAGCGGTGCTAGGCTCCCTCTCCTCTTCTCATAGGCTAATCTGCAAAGGGCCAAATGATCCTACCTTTATATAGGAACACACTCAAAAATGAGTGCCAATATCCTGTTCTTCCAATGAAAATTTGCCTTCAAAGGTTAGACACTCCATTATCGATCCTCTTTGCCTGATAACCCAAATCAATGTTACTAAATGTATCCAATTTCATTACTCATTTTGATTTAACGAACAACAATTTCAGTCTTGCACCTTACAAAGATAATAATAAAGCCAAAAAAAATTAATATGTAGGTTATAGCAAAAATCTGCACCTATTAATCGCATTTTCCATGAACAGTAATTTGAAGTGAGGCTCCTAACTGTATGTATGTGCGCTCATGGTGATCCTACTACACATCCTAGTATATCTCTAGAACTACAAATGAAGAGATCCCAACAGCTATACACCTCAAAACCATCTATGTCGAATATTCACCTTGCAGGAAGAAAAATAAAGGACCTCATGAAACCCTATGAGACTACAGGCCAGGTCGCAAATAAATATAAACTTGGAAAAAAAAGCTTCAGGCAGCTTAATCTATTCACCAGAGAACATTGCCCTTATCAGCATGCTATATAGCTATCACACTGGACAAGATCCAATTAGAAAGAAACCTCCACAAGCTACCTCAAGGTAGTTGGTTGCTTAAAAATTAATGTTCTTACGGATACCTAGCTCGACAGGTAAATTCAAGGTGCTGCACTAATACGTTGTGTCCATGCATGTTCAGAAGTCTTATAAGTAGCAATATGATTTACCATTTACATCATGATTCTGATGTTATGTTCTGATCATTAGGAATGGAAGCCCTAAGCCATACAATGTAAATAAAAAAAAAAATACGACTGAGTATGATGAAACTCTTAATTTCTACAAATCCTTTAGTATTAATATTACTGCTTCTTCATTGAAAGCTGAGCATACCGATTGCCAAGAAGAGCGTGGAGCTTAATGATGAGGTCCTCTTCATCCTCCTCAAAGTTCCCTCTCTTAACGTTGGGCCGTAGGTAGTTTATCCATCGCAGCCTACAACTCTTACCGCACCGAAGCAGTCCTAAGAAGAGTAGGAACAATTAGCCAAGGAACCCATGAAATCATTCATAACACTCGGACTTGAGGTGTGCAACACCTGCAGCCTTGGGGAGTGATCCCCAAGAACCTTCTCCATGGGCGCGGATGTAGTTAATGAGTTTCTCGTCCTCCTGCTTCGTCCATGCTCCCTTGTTGGTGTCTTGCTTATCACAACAAGGCTTCCTCATTGTTCTCCCTCTATTTGCGTGTCTGAGAGAGAGATGAGGAGGGAGAGAAAGATAAAGGGCCGAGGGTATGGAGCAGACGGCAAGGGCGAAGGATATATAATAAAGATTTTTGGGCTGTACAAAGATATGGAATGACTGAGACGAAGTTGACCATCGACCAGAAGAATGGTTGTTTGGGAGTGGGGGGTGAGGGGGAAGTGTGGTCTGTTAGTTGCGGTTAGAAGCCTTTGTTTTGTTTCAGGCTGCTAACAAAAACGATCCAAGATTTCTCCTTGGAGAGTGATGGAAGCCGGTTGGTCACACGTTCCGCGCTGACTGATAGCTTTCCCCATGTATCCGTACCCGTCTTATTTGTGCCCGTAGATGGGTTTGAGATCGGCTTTAATTAGGGTCTCGCTTTTGGAAGATTGAGGCTCGGAAGGCTTCATCTTTGGTACATGGTGTGCTTCATATCCATGATGATTAATTTAAGTGATCGGTATAAATATAGCGTCATGAGATAATTGTCAAGCTATTGCATGGTTTAAGCATCCGCAATGCCCTATATAGCTTAGATAAGGCACCACAAGAACTGCAGCAGGAACAAAGGTTGGGATGGGCTACCCTAAGCCCCAGGAGAAATTGTTGGTCGGACTAGGTCGACCAACTCAGCAGTGGACCACTCTAATACTAACGGACATTTGTAATCATGGACAGAAAAAGGAGGAGGAGAGAACGGAGCAATACAGATGTTCGTTTGTGGTTAGACTGGTCCGAGCAATACAGGTGTTCTTGACCTAGTATAAAACTTAGAGCCACCTAAGTTGACAAGTTGATCTATTGGATCAGACTCAAGCATTGCTAACCATGCAAGAATTGGATGCCGATCCCTAATTATGATGGTTGGCTGTCGGTTGGCGGTCGGTCGCTGCAAGATTTTGTACGTATTGCGAGGCTAGCACGTTGCAAACCAACCGTCCACCTCCCACAAAATATGAAGCTTTAACCATTCAAAGATAAGATAGGTTCGCATATCACTACTTTTAGAAGAACAAATAGATAGAATACGATAGTTGCCAAATTTGGTTAGTTCATTACTTTTTTAAAAAAATCGATTTTCTCTTATTCTCGAAAAACTCACCTCTTAATATTATTGCAATGAGAATTGTATAATCTTCCGAGATATTCCAAGCCCCGAGCTCTCGCTCAGGATTGATTAATAAGTTTCTTGATACTATGGCATACAAATGAAGTACTAACATAGTTCAACACTTCAACCACAATTTTTTGCTCATAGACATTTTGTTTTCTTTTTTGGTTTTTATGTACCCTCTACCTTCCAGTCTTCATACCAGACCAGTTTAAAAAAAGATCTCAGAACATGGACAAACGGGAGGATTTTACTTTCTTGCTGAACATGGATATCATGTGGAAGTGCAATCAAGCTAGCACCAAGGTGGTCAATCAATTTCACGTCCGACGAATAAAGGATTATGGACTGGTTGGTTGGACATAGCAAACCACCTTGGAAACTCCTGTTCTCCGCGCTACTAGATTGCAGAATATGGTGAAACTAGAATTCCAGCCGACCACGAAGACAAGCGACCGATAAAGAGGTTATGCATCGTTCTCATTCATGGCATGAAATGACCCTTCGCTTCTGTTACTGGGTCAGCAATTGTGGATAGGCTGGGCCGATTGGATATGGAGTAGTTTGGAATCCTCATCAAAGATATCCATCAAACAATAGCCTCTGATTGGATGGCTTTCCATTCGGTGGAGCATTTTTCTAACACTCTGTAGATTCATTTGACATCTGTTTCTTCACTATTTTATAATATTTTGTTTTTAATTTTATAAGATATATTCATACTCCGTACGATGATGCAATTTTGTCTTCAACATGATGTTAAAAACAAAAAAAAACAAAGCAACATGATATGTAAATATATTTTTATATTGTTTAATAGTTTAAGATAAAGAAACAAAACTGAAATTTTTATATAACAGCCAAAACTGAAATTTTTACACCATATTAATAAATAATAATAACTTCTATTTATACGACTCAGAAGCAGTGCTATCTTCTATATGCATAATACATTGGGCTACAATTTATTTCAACTTAATGGAGGTTGCAGCTGAGAGCTTTCAACATGCATCTTGAATGTTAATTCTAGTATCAAATACTTAATAACAAGATACCTTTAAAATACTTAAATATCATCGAACAATATTTTATCTAATTTATTAGTTTCATTATCTTTGATTGATACTATCAAATTTATTAAATTTACACAATAGTTAATCTCAAAATTCGTATATCGGCTGAGATATCAATATCTCTATTCCCGTTGACGAGGTTTTGAACCATCTTGATTTCTTTTAAAATTCTTCCATTTCTGTCGCAACTAAGATTAATCATAGAGATGCCTGTTCCCGCGGTCGGAGACCTTGGCGGGCCTGAACTGCGTCCTTCCAAGTGGCTAGTCCGTCTCCAGACCTGGCAGATCTCCATTGGATTAGATGGTGGAACCCACAGGTCTTATCCGTTGGGTCCCATGCTGCTATAACTTCTATTTCCACAGCTCGTCATTGTATTCTTTTTCCCGGGTACAGACATGAGCACAAGCTTACTCCAACTCATCGGATTTGAGCAAGCAGAGGTTCGTCATCAGTCATGCATGAAAGCTGCTTCCTGTTTTTGACTGGTACAGGTAAGCTCCATCTCTGCAACATATGTTCTTGTTTTCTTCGAAAAAAGCCCAAAGAAGAATATATCGCATGCAGAACTTAGCATCTGTGGGATCCAACTTGGTCGGTAGATGGGGCTTCCACACAGTAACACAGGAGCCAGATCTTGCGTCTATAAGTTTTGTTCTTAATGTAATAATGGTGGCATGATCATTTTAAACCCTCAACAGAGGCCTGAGTGGAAGCCGTATTGGTGTCTGGATGTCTCTGGAATCTTGAATTGCTAAACACATATATGAATGTAACAGTTTCATGCCGATAAGCATTTCTCCCTTCATATGGCATCCTGAATGCATGTAAATATATTTCTAGGTTATTCCAGTTCTTTTATATCAAAAATCTGGGAAGCATTTCAACCAGAAATGTTTTACACTATTGACTTTTGTATAGCTTGGACTCATCAAGAGTATCTAATTTCAACAGAACTTGATATGTATGGAACCGCATTATTTCCTTTTTCGCTGATAAATGAATATATTCAGAATGAACTGTCAAAAAAAATTACAATGAATAAACCCGATCGTGCAATGAAGAGGACAAAGAAGCTTTATGATCATTAGAGGACGGCATTGAAAGGCGTCTGATATTATCAATCCCTTCTCTTCTGAGGGCTTTTGGTTCTACACCTGCCCTGTGAGCTGCAATAATCCCTATAGCTTCCCAGTAATTTAGGACCTTCACCTGAAGAATGAGAATCAATGAAGTTCATATATATTTGAGCGCGGCAGCAAGGAAGGTTTCAAGTGAGTGATGCATACCACTTCAATCCCAAACTTCTCAGGTGTATCGTCGAGCACTGTCTCATTCTCCTCAACAGCAATTATCAGAGGCTGCAAAAGGATTATACTCGCACCTTTATATAGAAAAGCATATCCATTTAAGACATCACAGGCTAAAATTAAGTCATCGGCATTTATGTGAAAAATGGTCAAAACTGCTAACCAGCAAAAATGATAATATAGCAATTAAGTATTCAGGAAATAGGCATATTTGAGACAGTTCTACTGCACAGGCAATGCTCCTATGAGCCTAATCAGGGCAAAGATATAATGGAACCTTCTTCAAGTTGGTTAAGTCAAAGGGGGCTCAAGAAAGGATGCTTTTGTAAGCCTTAAAAGATATGTATACAGCAAAACCAATAAACTCTTATCGTGTACCTTATTGTTTGTCATGCTCCTTGCAAAAGCAAGAGCACCATCTCCTCCACAAGCATCAGCAGGAAGAATTACACTGTCAACATTACTAGCCACTATACAATCACTATCCAAGGATCCATGCTTCTTGGTCACATACTGGGGTGCATAACTTAAACCAGCAAGCACACAAGGAAGAAAGGTATACCCAAGCTGCGGCAAAGATAAATAGAAGATCATGTCAATACAAGTATTGCTGGCTATAGAAATCAGTCTCCAGGTAGCAAACACAACTTCGTAGCTGATATTTTTGTATTTTTTAAGCAGAAAAAAATAAAAAAAGAAGTTCTAAAAACTAGGGTATATTTCATTATTTTGAAAACCTTCTTCCAGTTATTTGAGGTATAAAATTAACTATGCACTCACTAAGACACCAATACACACAATGCATGGTTTTGAGCAAGACTGCCTGAAGGGTACAAAATAGGATGATCATTCAGCCTACGCCCACTTGAAAACCGTGTAGATACCAAGATGCAGAAGAGGATGTCAGTTCGGTAAAATATGAAAAACACCAACAAATTATCTTCATTCCAATAATGACTTCAAGGGTGAACCAGTAGTCTGGAGTTTTGATGTGTATTTAACATGCAGCTCTCTTACATGAGTGAGTAAAAAGAAAAGGTTAGATTTTTATATGCTTTTGGTAGTGTTTGAAACATTAAGCAGAAATGCTAATTTCTATGCCATAATTGAAAAGAATTGAAGGCTTAATGGGAATAATGACATTAACTTTTCTTTTATTATTTGGTAAGGAGTTGATGATTTTGTAATGCATTCCCTTCATGTCTTTTAATATATTTATGATTCTTTTCTTATTGCTGAATATTTCCGGATTCTTAGGTACTAATCGTATTTGTAATTCTGGGTGTCAAAACTAAACTCACACTCCAAAGATAAAGAATTGAAGCGGAGAAAAATGGCATGGTCACTTTTCTCTTCATTAGAGTTAAAGGGTTCGTAAACTTCAAATTCTTTTCTCATTTTAACCTCTCTAAAGCAGTACGTAGACACAGCTGGAGTGTAACAATAAAAAGATGAGTCTATATCAATCGCCGTTTTATATGGTGAGCCACTGATAAGAAATGCTTAGGCAGACCAACTTTTCACAATACACGCCCTTAAATAGTTGAGATGCAAATCCTGAAGCAGCAGGGAAAATAGAATTTATTAATTAACCAATACACTCTTCAAAGAGTTCTCTTTCAAAAAGAAACAATATCACCCTCTTTTACCATATCTAGCCTTGTCATCTAGGCATCGCACAGAAACATCTCAAGAAGCCTTAATCAGCCCTTGAACTCTCAAATCTCCAGTCTCTATGTGTTGGGATTTAAAATCTTGCTACTGTTGGAAGTCTGAAGTCTGGATCGAGCATTTGTATGGTCTGAGCTTTGTCGGTTTGTCAGGACCAGAAAGAACTTGGGATAGATATGAGACTAGAAACCCTAACCATTGAAATGCTAGGAAAAGAAGGTAGGGCAATCTCTACCTTTCTAATTAGTAATATTTTGTTATTCCCCACAAGTGCTACCTGATTTTAGGATTGGATCACAAGTCAGATGACATCATTAGGATAATCAAATATGATACTCTAAGCATAATTTTCAAATAAGATGTATGTTCAAGGCCCTATGGCAAGTGTGTGTAAGATTGGGTATTGTGAAGGAGCGTTTGTCCAAGCAATTCTCATTGACTATTTCATATATGAAGCAAAATGAATGTAGTACTGCAAATAGTGTGAAAAGCTTTGCATCCAACCACAAGGCAGGCAAGCCTTTTGTGCAACGTTCCCCCTCCCATCCACTCACATCTCCCCTCTCCTTATAGACACTGATAGTTAATGGATTCACTCCTTTAAATAGAGTTTTGCTATCTTTGGCCTCAAGAACTAAAGTAGTGCACCATCCAAAAGGGGGTGACTGTTTATCAAACCACACAAACAATAAAACAATTTTGCAATTGCTGGAGAGATCATAGCCATCCATGCTTCTTCCCGAACGCATCACATGTGCCCAATACTAGTATACATTTATCCTTTTTTTATTGATGCACTCCATTGCTTCCATTAGAGAGAGAGAGAACAAAAAGGAACTTGAAATTTGAGAACCCTACCAAATGATGAAGAGAAAATACAACTCACTATTTTAATTTCTTTTTAATTTTAATGTATGGAAATATTTTTGTGCCCTTCCAATTACAAAGACAGAGTATTTAACAAGCATATGACAGACAAAATGAAGGGCAACCCTTAACAGACACATGTTTTGTATGTCTAATATTTCACAGAGACATGGGCAAAATGGATTAATGATATTAAAAAAAGAAAAAAACCTGTCAAAAAAAATGAAAAAATGATGCCATTTTACTTTGTGTCTATTATTCATGGAATAAAAATTTACTTTTCTAACCTTAAAGTACAAATAGTAGCACTTAGAATAATTTTCCTTTTGCTTCCACTTGCAAATGGTAAGAAAGCAATATGTTGAAGCAAATTCTGAAACCCAATAGAAATCTATTGCTTCAACGTAGAATGCATGACTGGAAGAACGATATTCCTCAATGTCATTTACATTTTAACTAAGCCAACTATT
The DNA here is from genome assembly GCF_051530095.1 of Phoenix dactylifera. Taxonomy (NCBI): domain Eukaryota; kingdom Viridiplantae; phylum Streptophyta; class Magnoliopsida; order Arecales; family Arecaceae; genus Phoenix; species Phoenix dactylifera. Next base: position 26,340,999 of record NC_143194.1, read on the forward strand.
TCATTGAAAAGGAGTATATATTTTTGGTTTTTCCTGCGAGCAATAATGACATAACCAACTAATCCCTCTATCAAATTTATGTCCTAGATTAAACACCTATTGAGCTAAGCTTTTTATACACTACTGTTGCCTTAATATTCCTACCATTCTTTGTCCAGCTATGTGGAGCATGCATGTCCAAAATTTTTGGTCTAACCCTGTTTGCCAATATCACCAAATTTGATTTTTATTCAATGATTCAATTCTCTCATATGTTTCTTGATGTGAGTTGATTTCATAGCCTTTCCTAACTTCCAGATTTCACTTTCTAAAGGAGCATTCTAGACAAATGAAATACCTGCTCTTCCACAATTCACAGCTCACATGGATTCTTGATATATTTGGTTGCTCCATGAGTGGTGATTTAATGCTTGCTTGTAATACAGAATTTTTATTATATCAAATGTTTACCAAACTATTATTCTAGTGATAAGAATTTCTCTAGCCAGTCAATCTAGTGTTATTCTGCCAATGAAATCCATATTCTGGTTGACAAGATCTTATTTCAAGATTTCATATCAAATCCACCTAATCCAAAGAAATAGAGAGAAAGCTTATGGTGTCTTCAACACAGTGCGTGAGGTTGAGAGCATAGTAACCAAAATTCTTCGAGTGCAGACAAACTATTAGGTCCAATTCAGAACCAACTTCTAGAAGCCTGTGAAATCCCTTGTTGAGAACCTCTGACAATTAAAACTTAGAGATGACTTGTTATGCTTGTGGATGAAATTCTTTTAACTAATAAAAATTTTCATATCCTTGGTGCTCAAGGGAAAAAATTTGCATCCTTGGAGGTCTCTCTGTAACTGTTATACAACAGAAATGTATCTATAGCAGGAGTAATGCATTCACCATTGGACGCTTAAAAAGAATGTTATCAAGACTTTCAGACGCTTATGTTAACTTTCTATGTATGACAATGAGTTGTTTAGCATGGAAAGATTGTACGCACCTCTTCAGCAGCGGATCTCGGAGACAGTGACGTTCTAAGAGGGATAGGTGATACTGCAGGTGCATGAGCACAGGGGATCTGGAACTCCTTCGCAACAAGATGGCTGATAATTGCCTCAACTCCTGCCAATGAATCTACTCCCTGCAAAGGATACAGGACGGCAAAATAGTTTTGATGTAGCATCCAGGGCAACAATATGCTCACCTCTCACACAGTCCCATGCCCAAAGCAAAGCACTGCTCTTTCATTTTCTTACATATTGTTCAAGCCTTATTTTACATACAGCATGCAGGAGAGTGCTGCCTAGCTATATCTGCATTCACTAATTTCCTAAAATATAATTCCATATGACAGACGCATAAATTAAAAGTAAAATGACAAAAAGCTCCATGAGCCAAACATACTGATGACAAGAAAAGTTAAAGGCATTCAGAATAAATAAGCAGACACTGGCATGCACGTTCCGGTCATGAACACAATCAAGTCATTATATTAATTTGCAACACCCACATCATATATTAAAATATTAAATATTAAATTAAAAAACTATGTCCATAAATAGAATGTTTCAAGAGAGACACCATCCGGCTGGAAAAGGAGCATGGCAAGCTATGGAACATCACCTAACAGATCATGAATAATAAAAATTACCTTCCCTTGTCTGTAGTCTTCCATGTCTTCTATATCGTCACCTGGAAAGCGCCCCACAACTGCAACTGCACTGACTTGTGAATGGTTAACTAAAGTTTGTACAGCTCTTAATAATGAATCAGGGTGTTTGATCCTTCCTGTTGATTTCCCGCATTTTGGATCGATCCATGTCTCAACCTATAAAATAAGATAAAGCTCTCAGCTGATAAATTAGCACTCTGGTTTTACTTTTGCTTTTAAGATGTTTGACAATAGATTAAATCCATCATATACAAGATGCATATAACATGATAAATCAATCACATGCTCAGGAAAGGAAGAGATTGAACATAAAGTTTATAGTGTTGTTTCAGTGTCCAAGAGTTCCCAGTTTCAAGGGATCTGGGTACCAATAGCAATCTGGGCATCTTACTGAAAGTCTAATAATGCCAACAATTTATAATCATTACCATATCAAATGGAAATATGCAACTAAGAACGATATTTTGACATTGGAACTAATAAGAAGTATCAAGATCTTGATGGTAGGCAAAAATTTTAAGAACTGGACTTCTATTGACTGAAGGTGTTCCTTAGAGCCAAAGTCATAGCGTTTTCAGAACTTGAACGATTAACCTGATCAAATAGTTGATGGAAGCCTTTTGATTGCAAAGATTGGCTTAAATATGGCAAAAAGTTATGTAAATTTTCAAGCATTGGTCTTTTCACCGAAATGTTTATAATTTGTTGTGTTCCTTCTCTTGTCACCACTCATCAATGGCCTCTCTTTCAGCTAGATGTATTGAACTCCATAATGCATGGTGAACGTATGCACCAACTTTATATCAAATGATCGGCAAGCTCTGAAGAAGCAAATGGAACATATTTGGATAATACTTTAGCAAACGTTTGGGCCTTGTACCAATTATATTAGAACCTGTTAAGTTTCATTGGCCTGCTTCCTCTCGTCTTTAAAACTCCAACACTACAAATTTTTTTTTGCTCGATTACTCTATTCTACAAAAATAGCCTTTCGTTATGTTCATCTTTAATAATATTTCAATCTGGTTGGTGCATGAAGTGTCCTGCATAAGTTCCTCATCTAAACCTAGCCTTCAGGGAAGCCTCTGTCATGAAGAAATTTTGATAGTTGTGCCTTTTTCCATAATTGGTGATACATGACTCCCACCTCTCTCTCTGTCTCTGTGTGTCCCAATAGAATGTATATTTTTAAAAATTCAGACAATCTGAAATGATATATGCATTCTTATCTCTTCTTCTTTGACAGATAAATGAAGGTAACTACAATATAACAGCTAAGAAATACAACAGGACAAAATCTCACATTCTTTGTGACAATCAAAGACTAAACAAGACCAATACATTTATTTAAAAAAAAGAAAAAGAAAAAAAACATGCCAACCTGAGTAATGGTGGTCAAAAAGCATACAAGACCAACTTTCTCAAGAAAATCTTTGATATTATAGCAAATACAACCTTATAGCAAAAAAGTGATACTCATCCATATGAAGCTATCAGTGACTACTTTCAATTAACTTCATTAAGAAGAAACTATGCACATAAGGTCACGATATCCAAACGCACAGGAAAAGTCACAAACTTAACATCAAATGAAGATGCAAGAAGAAGCTTAAACACATATCTGACTTCCCATTCATCTAACCATGAAATGCATATATGAAAAAAATTATAAAACAGATTTTGGTTGTTGTTCTGTATCAGAAGATGATGCTCTAACTTGTAGTATTTTCTTTTTCCCTGGAAGGTAGCATGTCCCCAGAGTGCACCTTCAAAGGAGTATCTGTAACAATATACTCCACGATAGGCAAGCCTAAGGAAGCCCTTGTAGCATCTGCAACCTGCAAATGGCGAATTCTGAGCTCTTCCTCCATTCCAGCATCGAGTACCAAACCTACCTGGGTTCCAAGAATAGAATTTTGTTAGGCTAATGTAAGAACCAACAAAATCCGTAGGAAGTCGCTGTTGTGATATCGGGAGGTTATGCATCCATGCATGCTTGTGTGATTGTGTAACTATATACAACCATGTATGTTTGTGACCAATTTCTGCTTCTATGAAATGCATGAACTCTATTTTACGTTATCAATTATAAAAGTTTTGGTCTAAAATAAACTAAAAGTTCCAAAATGGGGAATGGTGTTAATGATTGTTTCGCACTACATTGATTTTACTCTTTTCGATTCTTTTACCAAATAAGGAATTAATCAACAAGCTAACTTATTTTCTTCAGAATGCGGATAAATGTACCTTATTTTGGTGGACAGGTTGTAGAGCCCAAGATCCTTCTGCAAACCTGTCAAGCGCATATCCCTCAACGTAAAGAACATTTGGCATTGGCCAATAAAGCATTGCCGCATTTAACACCTGCCATGTTAGAAAATGCAGGGATAAAAGGGATATTCATAATTGTTGTATGACAAGTCCTATAGACATCCCGCCACAACAGAGATTGCAAGCAACAAAAATAGTCGAAATAAACTGATGGGGTTGATTGAGACTCATTTCACAGGGCGGTAACTTCGATCAAGATGTGTCACCTTTTTTTAGTTCCACAGGAACCAAACATCAAACATTATGAAGTCAATTAACTGCGTCTACACGACTACACACAACCGCGATCCTAGGCAGATTTAAATTTAAGATTCCAGTACAGGGGATCAGAGTCCTCCTGCCTGACACCCAGGCTATTGCCGGTGGAACGAGAAACAACCAAAGAGGTGAGGCACATAAAATGGATTGAGTCCAACAGTTGGGCAAACCCCAACGAATTTGGTCTCTACCACACATGTTCCGGTTGTTCATGCCCATGTTTCTTGAACCAATCCTACGTCTTGCTGTACTCAAATGGATCCCGAGCCTAGTCGAACATGTTCCATGCTTCAGAGATCTACCCAGACCCCTTTTTTGCGTTACTAAATAAAGGTTCCAAAACAAGAAGCTAGTAGTCTAAGACCGAAAAATGACAACATATAAGGATGAAAGAAGAGAGGAAGAGGGATACGTTGGGATGGGAGATGACGCAGTCGGCGACGGAGGCGAGGGTACGGGCGACGGGCAGCGCGTCGCCTGCGAAACCGCCGATGGACGCGCCCACGCCCGTCGGGACAATCAGCACCGTCGTGTATGGCCTCCGGAACTGCAGGATTTACCGGCAAACAACGAGCAAACACTTGGTTAGACGCCCAAATAGAGGAGGAGTTAAGAGGTGACACGCATACCTTGGGATGGGGAAAGGCGGCCGAGCAAGTGACACGAAGGTTAGACGGAGAACGGGCTCCGGAGATGGGCAGGGAAGGAAGGGATGGACGGATGGAGGCTCTCCCCCAGTGGACCGGAGGGCAGTGAGGGAGCGCCATTTGGAACGCGAGTGGAAAGAAGCTGGCCGAGCACGAAACTTGAGGATTGTCTGCCACATAGCGCCGATTTTTAGATTTTGTGTCCTTCTAAATATCAAATTTTATGTAAATACTTTTTTAAAATTAATATATATATATATATATATGCTATTTAATACTGTTAAAAAATTAACAATTTTAAATTAAAATAATTAAAATATTTTTAATAAGTAGATTGTAAAAAAAAAATCGTGATGAAGAAAAAAAAGTAATCTCAAAATTTTATTTTATTTTTAAATAACATAAATATGATTTTTATTAATGATGTTAGAATAACCGTTGTATTAGAAATATTTATGTAAAAATAGTGTTTTATAAAAATAAAAAATAAATATAATTTTTAAAATAATATTTATATAAATTTAAATTTTTAAAAAAATATTTATGTAAAAAATTATTAATTTTTAATAATAGATCCAAAAGTCCACTACCCCATCAGGGTCGTGGGTGTATCTTTTGCGTGCAAAAAAGGCTTCATCCAAATGCACCATTGGATCATCCATGGATGGCTTTTAGAGCGGCACAGGAGGATGAATAGATCGTTCATAAAGCTTTGGGCTCAGAGCGGAGAATGACCCAATGGTGGGTCCGTGCGAAAGATACAACCCCAACCCTGCAAATTTATCTCAATGGTGCCTGTCGAGTGTCTAATCAAATATATTTTTATATGGTTACTTAAAAATGGACTGCATATTTTTTTAGTGTTAGGTTTGTAAAGGCGCTAACTTGGTAAGATTATAATAGTATACCAGATATTTTGGGGCCAAACCCTTAAGAATATTAGAGAAGGGCTACCTTCGTTACATGGTCCATTACCATATTATATATATACATATACGTACATATGCAGTGCGCAAAGCAAATTGTACGGAATTGGAACCGAGAAGAAGTACAAAAGGATGAGTAATATAATCCAATCCAATCAGCAAACTTGTTGCTTTCGTCATAGACCGGACCCAAGAGAGCAGAAAGGTCAATAAGGTGCAACCCTAGCATTGTTAATCCAAGAAACCATCATGGAGGAAGCTAGTCGCTTGAGACTGCTCTTCAAACCTATTCCATTATATGTTGTAAAAAAAATAAAAGACGAGCCGGGTAGCTAGCATTTTATTTGTTATACTTACCTATATGCTTGTTCTACCTTTCACTGGCCCTCGCTGCCGCTCGATATCCTCTACTCGAACACCCGACTCAGACGCTCCAAGGTGACCCATTATTGTCCCCGGAGAGTTTCATGATTTATTTTCCTTTTGAAGCCATGGTTGTGTTTACAAGTTTTTGTATTTAGTTAACCCCAATTATCTAAAATATTATGTTGCAATGGTTGTATAAGCCATTGTTACCCGGATATCACTGCTTCGAAATATAAAAATAACTTTTTCATATGATGGATAAGTTTATGGCCCTGTTTGGCAAAATTGTTGACAATAGAGCATTTGGAAGTAAAGCTTTTATAAAAAGTTATTTGTTGTTTGTAACTATATTTCTACAATGTTATGGAACTTTAATATGTATTTCATAAACAAGCTGAGAAAGTACTTTTGGTATAACAAAATGACCATAAAAGATATTGCATAGTATTGTACAATAGAGCATAATAAAATATAATATATATTAATACATAAATATATGATATAGTATAATATTACTGTAATACAGTATAATATTATTATAATATAGTATATTATATACTATAACATAATAATATAACATAAGTTGATATTATATAACATAACTTATCAATGTATTATGATATAATATAATATAATATTATATTTATAGTATAATACAAATAATAAACATATAAAATATTATAATTATTGGTGTAAATTAATTCTTGTAATTATAAAGGGACATTCCTGTAATTATAATATTTTATCATGGGTATTTTAGTTAGAAAATAAAAAAAAATTATAAATCAAAACAGCTTTTGGATGCATGCTAAAAGTGCATTTTTGAAAAAGCTCTATTTTAAAAAGCTGTTTTAGCTTTCTAGCAAAACTAAAATAGCTTTCTGATTTTTTTACCAGACACTCATATTCCATTCAAAAGTATTTTTAGAGGGTCAGAAAGTGCTTTCTGACCCACCAAAAGCTCTGCCAGACAAGGCCTATGTATATTTGAGCCTCTCTAGATCTCGAAACTCCATATCTCAAGATGGCAAAAGCTTCGTACATTGGGACATCTTTTTTGGTTTAGCTATTACTATAAGACCAATTTGCATTGGGACGTTGCTTTGTTAAAAATTGTTCTAACAAATTCTCAAAAAATATTAAGCTCTCTCCTTAGAAATCAGCATAAGATCAACTTGTGGCAGCAACTTTTTGGGACATATGGAAGGAAAAAACAACATAATCATTTTTTCAAAAAACAGCTAGAACACTTGATCAAGCCTTATGCTGCTTCCTCTATTGTGTTATCCTACCAAAGGTGATGAAGTTTTTCTCCTTTTTATCAAGGAAAGAGAAGAATATTGTTGCCATTAAAATTCAGCCTGACCTCGATCCTGAGCTATTGGATGGCTGTGAGAGATCCACAGGTTATCCATTCAAATCGGCAAGGGTAGCCCAAGCTTGCTATTGGTCTCCGAGATAAGGTAGAATTGTTTGGCGTTAGTGGTTGCACTCGGATGGAGGCTTCTACGTCAAATTCGATATGAAATGGAAAAAACGTAAAAATTCAATTATTAGAAACTGTCCAAGAGGAGATCCTCCAAATGCCTAAATTATGTGCTAATCTCAGAGACAACGAAGGTTCAGAGATGACATAATGGCAGCATGGTAATGGAGTCGAGAAAACTCATCCGAGGGTCATTTGGGGTGTGCTTTATATGGGCGAGGGTCAGCATTCATCCCCGAGCAAATCAAGCATGTGTGTTGACCTTTTTGGTAACAACCCATGTATCTCGCTAAAGCATCATGTCTGCGCATTTCAGCCGTGCAAATTGCTCTCATATCGCACACGTAAGGAAACCGCATGTGATCATGGGCCGAGATATCGTCAGCTGGAGATTAGTTTAAAATTGAATCGCTTTGCGTGTGCTTTTATGGCCAACCACAAGACGAGCTTTCGTTGATCAGTAAACCACATTAGTCATGGTGGACTGATTTAACATGAAAAACAGTATTCAATGACTTTAATATCTTTCAAAGATGCCTTTGAGTTGATTTTAAAAAAAAACATTAATTGTTGGTCATATCTGATTAAAGAAAGAATTTAGCCAGGAAAGGTCCTAAGGTCCCAATTTCCTAGGAAGCTAACAGCTATATAGATCCTGTTTTTATAACCTTTCAACAGCTATACATATCCTGTTTTTATAACCTTTCTTTTCATGATTTCAGCAGATGTTCCCTTATGAATACATTGTACTCAATTTCTATCGCATAGATCACATAAAACTAAGAAGTTCTTTTTGTGTGTGTGTGTGTGTGTGTGTGTGTGTGTGTGGTGGGAAACAAGGGATATATCAATGTTCTACTGTATAATACCAATTTCTCTATTATGTTCCTGCCTAAGATGTGTCCAACTATTTGCATTTCCCCCCCTCCTATCTTCAGTTATCCTGCATTTTGTCTTATATTTTCCCCATCCCATAAAAACTAGGAAATCAGGCTGCCTAGACCATTGTGGCTTTTAGGTACAAGCTTGAAGGTCATGTCCTACCTCTAATATTTATCAACATTTTATCTTTGTTGATGAATCTTTTTGTTATTTTAATAAAATAACACAAAATCTTCTCATGTCCCACATCCTGTTCAAATATTTTCTTCAGCATTTATTAATTCTAAATAAAAATACTTCCATTGCAGCTCCCACACTCTAATCCTATTAATCATAACCCAAAAGAAAACATCAAAATAATCAATCTTGATAAGATCCAGATGTGCATGCTTGGAGGGGTTTAAAATTACATGGAAATATGGGCATCAGCAAAACAAACGGTACGCGGAAACCCACCACCTCTTCGCTCTAAGCCAAACTCCCACTCACAAGGAATGGTCCAAGGCCTCCGTGACATTTGTGTACCTCTTTGAGTCGCACATTTACTACAACGTCAACTGCCACACTGGACAAGGAACTATAAATAATTAGGAAAGAAACATGGTACATCTAGGACAAACTATGACCGATTTTTTTTTTTTTTACTCTCAAATTTCTGCCCTAACTTGCCTAATTCATTGATCTACATGTTATAGATTTGATTATATAAGGAATCATATTCGGGTTTTTTTAAAAAGAAATTATACCCTGCACTTTGTGCATCGTGCAACGCCTTGTTTTGAATGGGTATAATTTTTCTATTTATAGGTTCCATTGCTTGCCCTCCGCATCGATTGACCGCCGCCGGCGGCCTTTCCTGAAAAACTCCCAGGACTTTTTTATAAATTTTAAGTTTCTGACTTTACTGAGACCGTTGGATGCAACAGCTGTGTGATTCATGATGCGCCAAAATGCTCGGCAAGGGCGTATACGTAAATTAGTAAGTAACTCAACCAGGAAACATCGTTGCGCAACGGGTGCACGCTAGCGCTTTAAAATTGCGCCCATCCCGGTCCTCGCTTCTCTCCTCTCCCCCCGAAAGTCGTATGAGAGGCGTGCTCCTCCCCAGACCCAGCCGCCCCGACCTCCGACCAAGAACCCCCCGTCTCTCCATCGTCTCCAGGTAAGAAAGAAACCACCCCCTTCTCCCCCTCTCGCTTCTCCAAGAGCGAGAAAGATTGCGCCTTTTTTTCGAGTCTCAGAGGAGTTCTTCTTCCTCGCTGGCAGGTCGTCGAAGCGCTCCTTCTCGAGGAGATTGGCAATGGCGCCCCCTCCGATCCTCTCCTTGGCCCTCCCATCCGAGACCGGCCGCGTCCTCAGCATCCAGTCCCACACCGTTCAGGTTTCATCGGAATTCTTGATTCTTTTCTTCCTTGATTACCTTTTCTTCCCTCTTATTTTCCTCTTCTTGGTTGTGGAATTATATACCTAATTTTATGTTGTCTTTGATCTAATCGTGTTTCTTGATATGAGTTAACGTGTAAACATTGCACCCCAACCCCTAGATTTTACCGTGGAAAATGATGGAAGTTGGGGTTAACGACGAAAAAAGTGAAGAGAGGTTTGCCTTTTTATTATTTTTCTCCTTTGTTTCTTCGTTTTCTTTGGGGAAAGATAGACGGGGTTCAAGAGAGAGGGGAAATACCTCCAGAACCAAGCTTTTGAAAGGCCAAAATGTGCCCTTTTCCGCCCACCGACCGAACTCTGCAGTGTTTAATGCTGGAAGATATGGAAAAGAAATATAACATATAACCTTGATGCACCATGAGATCGGCAACATGAATTGAGTGCAGCCTTAAATTCTCGAAAGATTCCTGAATGACTCCCTTGACTCAAAAAGAGTTTCTTTTTGAAATCACAGGAGTTTTCCCAGCAAAAGAGGATAAAAAAAAGAAAACACACGATTTCCTCCTCAAGAAATATGCGGCACATTGACTGAGATGGTTTCTTTAATTTTGTGCTCATAGAGTCAAACTCCAAAAAATATAGTCAAGAAAACCTGTTATATATGTGTGTGTGTATATATATATATATAGATAGATAGATAGATAGATAGATATATATATATATATATATATAGAGAGAGAGAGAGAGAGAGAGAGAGAGAGAGAGAGAGAGAGAGATGGTGCGAGTCACTTTTTCTGGAGCGTGGGGTTTCTACCGTACCAAGTGCAATGACAAGCTCGAGGATGAGCTTTCACAATGGATACATATTTTGTAAATCAGTGGGCAAGAGGCATGAGTAGTGCAGAGTTTTTAAGTAGTTGAAGTCCATAAAGATGTAAACTCAGGGACTGATTCTGTTCAACTAAGAGTCTAAGAGGGATGGAGGAAGCCAACCCTAAAAAATGTATATTAGGAAAGGCCTTCATGTGGAAGTGGTAGGACTTGGGTCCATATTGGCATGTTGTTAGTTAGGACTATGCATTTTAGTCAAATTCAGTCAAGTGCTTTTCATTTTTAGATTGGAGGCCTTATATTGGTGTTATTTGAAAAGTTTAGTTAGATTTTTCAGCCATGGAAGGTTTACTAGTGGCTTGACATTTCTGCTGGTTATTTTAGTGGATTAGAAAATAACTTTATGAGTCTCTTTTGACCGGAAATAATGGTAGAAGGTCTTAAGTTAGTAAGGTTTGAATTAAATGAATCCTGAAGTTATTAGGATTGTTTATGCAGAGTAGGCATTTACATTGCTGTTAGTTTGCGAGGAAGTGTTAGAAGATTTACTTGTACCACATGTATAAGTATGTAGATTAATAATAAACTGTATTCTCATGTAGTTTGATCTTTAAGCAGATTTTAATTCATTACAGTTTTTCCAACACTCGCTCCTTATTCTGGATGTATATTAGACAAAGATTTACTATGGCATCAATGCAAAGTAAGCACACAAAAATGTAGTTAAGATAATTCATTATGTTGAAGCTAGGAAGCATCTCTATCTAAAGTGCATTACCTGATTTGAAATCTTGCATTGCACTTTCTCTAACTATTTGTTTGGCATGATCCATTCAGTATCTTTTGCAAAGCCATGTGTGATCGAAAACCAAACTTTGATAATATAGTTTATGGTAGTTTTTGATACACTACACTTGTTAATTTTTTTCCTACAATCTAATATGTCTTGTATTTTTCATATGAACACCTTTTATCATTATTTTATACTATTCACATAAATAGGTCTGCTGACAAGAATTGATCTTGACGGTCAGGTTCGAAAGGGTTAGAGATAATTTTGTATCAGATCTTACAAATTTGTGGATGGGAGGATTCTGATTGAGTTCTTGAAAGAACAAGCGCAAGTACATGACTCCTAATGCCAAATCTACCATATGGAAGGAACAGAAAACATAAAAAGAAAAATGTTGTTACTTTTTTCTTCAATCTCTTGGGGATGGTATTACCAAAATGACTTAAAACTTGGAAACATAGCCTGGTATTGGGCCTTTTAATTTAGTTAAACTAATCTTAACCTTTAAAGCAAGGACTAGGGAAAAGGATCTCAAGATGACACCTTCAAGCCATAAATGAGCCCTTCTGCAGCTTCTACTACTCTCAAAGGTCTGCCTTAATGAGGGTTCCTTTATCATAAATTATTAAGCTGAAATGGATGCACATGTCTTAAGCTGTGCCCACTATTTTAAAATGTGGTGTAGGCCACATATTTGGCCGCACATGCTTTTGCGGTTCCTCGATTGCACCACATACCCTATATTTGGCTGCTATGTGTGATCTAGCTGCATATGAGCTGAAAAGATGGTTTGCTTAGCACTTCATGGACTCATATCTAGTAGAATAGCATTATTCAACAGCACATGTAACCAATTTAGCATCGCTCGGCCGCATATATGGCCTCTCTTATGCAAGCCTATGTGTAATGAGGTAGGTTCAATCTAATTATTGAGTTGGATGTGGGTTTCAAGTGGCCTAGATACGTGTATAATATCAATGTTGGTATGTTAATTATGCTATAATTATTGCTTCTATGAATGAAGTACTAAGTAGTAAGCATTAATTACTAGATATCGTTGTTATTAATATTGCTATTATTTATAAAAGTGCTGCTATTATTATTTAAACATCCAAATATCAAGTGCATAAATTATATCAAAAATAGAATTTTTATTAATCTAAAGCTAAGGGTTTTTCTATCACTAGACTAGATCATTAATTGCCACTTCTTTGTCATCACTACTACGAACTTCTACTTTAGGACCCTTAATGTGTAAGAAGATTGAACCAGTCAGAATAAGGGTTTGAACTTGCAAAACTTGGAAAGATTCAATTACTAAAGAGTACAGAAATTCTGAGATAAAATAGAAGTTTTGGATAAATTCTTGACAGTCATAGTGCAAATAAAGTATTTATAAAAGTCGCCATTTATGGATTTCATGTTTTGGTTGCACTGCATTGCAAAATGCCTTTTATTTTGTTTGTGGCTTCACTTCTTGGTAGTTTTGCCATTTTTATATAATGATAATGACACCTTCTGGTAATTATTCTTAGGGATATGTTGGCAATAAATCGGCTGTCTTTCCTCTTCAACTTCTTGGCTATGATGTGGATCCAATCAACTCCGTGCAGTTCTCTAATCATACAGGCAAGCTGCTTTATATAACTTCCTTCAAACAGTCTCAGAAATCAGAAGCTCGATATATGGTGCGACTTTATCTGTTGCTGTGTACAAGTGAATGGCTGAATGATACATGGTTTGATACGTGGTGAATCATGGGCTCATTAATAAAAGATTATGCAGGATACCCGACGTTTAGAGGGCAGGTTCTCAATGGTCAACAGCTCTGGGATCTCATTGAAGGCCTAGGAGCAAACGAACTATTATACTACACTCATTTGTTAACAGGTAACTTATTCCATTTTGTGCCTTGCTGCTATAAGTTTGTTTCAATTACTGCCCTGTTTATCATTGTTGCCATGCCATTTTCCAATCGACTACCACTTGAAGGTTCTTAGAAGTATAAGATGGCATTTTATCTTAGTTAATCTTGATTTAAAATGCTCATTTTCCCTGCTCGTCATTTTAACTTCTTTTATTGCTCTTGTCAAGGATTGTCATGCACCTATATGCAGCAAATTGCCTTCAAGCAGGCAAGCCAATGTTCAGTGTAGCTGAATAGTTAAGATTTAGTATATTATATGAAGTATTGCAAACTATTGACTATGAATATAGAAACATGACTAAGGGATTTAATAGGCAAGTATCATAGCGAGAGCCTGTGTTGGTGTGTGTTTTGTCCTACATAGGTTGTGCATTGGGAAGATCTTGGGTACCAAGGAACTTAAATAACACCTTTTGGCTAGCCTCTTTAGGTGAAGTCTCGGGTTGTTACAAACAATATCAGAGCGGGCTCGGCCTATAGCCCATGTAGATTAGGGAATATTGTAGCATGGGCTTTTTTGGGGTTGACCATGATCATGGTGTTTGTGATTGGATTTGGATTCTTAGCCTAGTAAGATGCCGAGGCTTAAATGAGGGTTGTATGTGAGAGGCTATGTTGGTATGTGTTTACTTTCACATCGATTATGCGTTGGGGAGGTCTTGCTTGCTTATACGTAAACCCAAATATCACCTTTCAGAAAGCCTTTTTTGGGTGAGCTCTTGGGTCGTTACAATCGCACTTGTTAATTCACTATTTGGGTTCACATGCACCAGTGCAAGAACATATTTTGGAGATATATCTTTTGAATTTATTTATTAGAGAAATTTGAGAGTGAGATTAAATTTATAGTTCAGAGTAAAAGGAATTTTATCCGGGTCAACTTTGTTATGCGTAAGATTTTTTTAAGGAATCCTAATTTAAACTGCAAATCAAGATGTTGGAGTTGACGGATTAACACTGAAGACGGAACCTTAAAGAAGTTTTCAGTGAGATAGAATGAGTAAATCAGGAATAGGCTTGAAGGGATTGAAGATTAGGGTAACAATGTTAAATTAAGAGATAAATATAGAAAAATATAAAGCCGATACAGGGATAAGGGATTTTCGACTTGCTTGACTAAGGATCAAAATAGATAGTTTAGGGAGTAAAATATGCAAAGGATAAATAGGGAAGCTGTATGTAAAGATTATGCTATTGTTAGCAAGAAAACATTTGGAAGGGATTTTTACGGCAATAACATGCACTTTCTCCTAGTGTAAAATGAAGCCAGTATGAGCAATAACATTCTCCTAGCGTCTCATCCACTTTCTGGTACTACATAGCTCAGAATTGTTTGCCATAGGCAACAATAATCATAAACATATATAAGTTTTTTTTTTCTTCTTTTTCTATATGCATTATAAACATGTGCTTGTACAACCATGCACAAATATGCTATTGATGCTTTCAGTATACAGCATTATTAATTTTCTGGTGCTTGAGCACAATTGTGACAGATAGCATGCTAGCAACGTTTAGCCTTTTTACATCTTTTTTTTTTAAAGTTTGTCATGAACTCATGATGTTTGACTGGACTTAATAGCATTCATGAACCAGATATTAGATATTATATCTTAGTATTTGCCAAGCCATGTTTGTATGTGGAAACCATGTAGTAGCTCCATGATCTTGTATCATTCTGTAGCTATCATTCTTTCTGTCTAATTGTTAAGATTTTTTTCTTCATGTGGTGTCTTTCTCTGTTTTTGGTGCATTTTTCAGGTTATATTGGTTCAGTTTCATTTTTGGATACTGTGTTACAAGTGGTAGAGCGATTACGCTCAATCAATCCTGGACTTATTTATGGTAAATCTATTTGACTGCTTACCTCTATTTCCTTTATCTGGCAACTAATATGTTTGTGCCTCATTTTCTAATTACCATTTTTTACTTCCTATTAATGTAACAAAAGACCTATGGTTAGTTATATCTTTTATAAGGTTGGTCATGTTAGGTTGATCATCAAATTCTTTTAGAAGCCTTGGCATTTCTATTTCTATGGTTCACTTTTTTTTTTCTGGGTGTATCATAATGATGCACTTTATTTATCAAAAGTGGGATGAGTTGAGCAATAATATCCAGGGTTTTTTCTGTGTAACATTTTGATGCATTTATCTGCTAAATGTTAGAGCCGTTTTTCTATTTTATTTTACAGGTAAGAATTTTTGATTTGTGTACTCTGACTGAAGGGAATGGAAATGATTCCTGAAACTTTAGTTGGAGATGAATTAGTTGCATCAGTTAGATTGAGAGATCCTCAAAGGATAGGACATCATTCAAAGTCTCAAGTTGCAAGGCCTATAAAAGCAAACCAAGTGCTTCTTATTGATTGTGATTATCTGAACATTGGCAGATGACTTAGTAAGATTTTGTGTAGCTATCCACATTTGGCATTTTCTCTAAGGAGTTTAGTCCAGCTGCAATTGAGAGATGTCCTTTTTTTTTTAAAAGTAGATAGCAGCTACTATTTCCATAAACAGTGCATATATGTGATATCTATCCATATCTATTAAATTTTATTGAGTTCATTTCAGGTGGCCTGATATGTAAAAAATTAGATCTTTAACTATCTAAGGCCAAAAATGGTATCACAAAATCTTTTATCTGGCTGAGTTGCTGCTGTGGACATGTATCAGTATACCTGAATGGATATTGATTCTTGCTAGATTATTCTTGATTATTCTAAATAAAGAATTTAGATTTTTAAAAAACAATCTTATGATCCTACAAATTATTTCCCTAATGTTCCATAATACTCATATTTTTTGGTTATATATAACCCATCAATTACTCTAAAAAACCTAGATTAATAAACATAACTTATTTAAGAAACCCTAGGAATGTTACTATGACAAACAGAGAGCCTTAGCATAGGGTTCATGAGGATGTATTATGCCATGTTTGGATTGCATCTATGATAAATTCTTCTTTTATGGGCAAATTGTTTCATCTATTTGCATAAACAAGATAATTGTTTGATAAATGACTTGAAACTTGTACATCGTCCAATAATATTAACTCAAAATGCGCACTAGCACCCATTTTGTCTAACAATTGCCTATTATTATGCTTGATATTTCATCTATCCTCGTGTATCTTCTGCAGCCTTTTAATAGCTTGCTCGAATTCAATCATTCTGATTGAATGAGACACATTTTCCCTGCCCATTCCTTCTAGATTTGTTTCTCTACATGGTCAATTAATATAGTCACTCATCTTCATTTTCCATTATTTTTCCATCTTTAGCCAAATATGTATTACCCTTATGTTAAGTGGACCTATTGGCTATTGTAATTGATATTCTGGTTTGTTCCCTTGCACTTGCTTTGTCACATTATCTGGAGCTTAATTAATGTATTTACGAATCAACATGCAAAAGTCTTTAGAATCTTGCTTTGGCCAAATTGTTCGATACTTGTTTTCAATCTTCTTTTGTTATGCACTTCACTATCATGACAGTTTGTATCAGTGCTACCTGTACATAATTCTTGTGAGAAATTCTGCATTTTCAGCCATCAGATCAAGTCTGAGACTTTTCTAGATTAAAGGACCCTTCTTTCCAGTGAAAACAACTCGCTAATCTGAGATTTTCTGTGAGAAATTTTCCTCTGGGCTCTGTTTTCCCTTTAACAGGACTGAAGAAAAATACTTTCTCTTTTAACTTGATGACTGGCTTTGGCATAAAAATTTTGGAAGTCAAAATATAATGCTCTCAGAAAATTTCTTTTGTTGGCATTAATTGAGTTTATTCTCCCTAGTCTGTGATCCAGTCATGGGAGATGAAGGAAAGCTTTATGTTCCAGAGGACCTGGTTGCTGTATATCGTGAAAAGGTGATTTATTTTTGACAGCTTGACCTATATTTAAGATATGACGATGTGTATCTCATGTTCTACTTGATACTAAGCAAAGGTTAGGTTCTGTAGTCACTTGTTCTGTTCTTGTTCTATTATTAGACACACTATGTATTGCTGATTTTTGATGAGCTTGCTGTCATACAGTAACTGAGAAATATCATAAATTCTCTTTGCTGTCAAGTTGGATGAAAATAGTTGGAACAGTTTGGTATAAAAATACTTAAATATAATGCTTAAAAATTTTCCCTGCCATATAATTTACTCTTCAGGTCAGCTCCTAACATGAGGTTGTGCTGCTTAATTTTAACAAGTTAAGCGCATGTGCTTATGCACGTGAAATACTATTACTCATGTGTTGAGAAGATTGTCTAGAAACAAATTCGAAGTAAATTTCGATATTTTTATTAGTGATTATGCTTTCACATTAATATTCAAAACATATGTTATTGATTATCCAATTTTTCATAGAAATGTGGACGATCATAGTAATTTAAAGAAGGTATGTGAGTTTCTTAACTTGATCATTATGCACAGGTTTGTCAAGAATAGAAACCTAATATTCCATGTTAATGTGGGTCAATTTTTTTATTCATGAAATCTTGAAAAGTACTACTTACATCTTATAGAGGACGTTTATAATATGTTACATGGTGCAGCTGCATGATCCCCCCTCCCCCTCTTTGTTTTGCCTTTGGAGCCTTATAAAGATTGATGATTTTTTAATTTAACAATAGGTTGAGTACCATTCAAATCAAAATATTAAGAACTACATAACATATCGTTCAAATCAAAATATTGAGAACTATATAACGAACACAAAGGCTGAAACATGAATTGAACAAATGAAAATGCTAAAAGAATTGGAGCAAAACAATCAAATTGGCATGATAACTTTTTTCCCTGTTATACTAAACGACCATCATCTAAAGGCTATGTCACTTGCTTATATCTAAGTCACTACTGTAACTTGGGCATTTTTTATCCCATGAAACCGAGACAGTCGATCGCCAATGTCTACACCAAAGTTATCTAAAAAAGGCTTCCTTTCTTTGTTTATTTGAGAAAGTGAGGGTGACACTTTAACAAGACTATGATTATTGAAACCTTGGTAAAACGATCAATTCATTGAGAGGATTTGTGAATTTTGCAAGAAAAGTTCGGATTTATATTTTTTTTTTGCATAATAGTACATATTTAGAGACTTTTGGATGATTTTTCCCTGGATCTATATATAATACAAATGATTCAGATTCACTAAATGCCCGATACTTATAGTTTGAATATCTCAGATACACTTGTTTAAATTGCTGCCTATCTTGTACTAAGATCCAGGGGCAAAATAATTAGGGGATCCTAATTGTGCATCATTCTGGAAAAAAAGGTCAATATGACCAATTATTGCAAAATCAGTAATCAATTGGGTTTTTTGTGCAAAATTCACATAGGATTTGGATTGTGCTTTGAGAAATTTGGTTGTGAGAGAGTATGATGGAATAGTGAGGACCTGAGTTGTGATGGTAAGCATCATAAATAAGTACTCGAGAGTTATTTTAAGCACTGCTAGAATCACTCTGATTCCATGATGTCTACCTTAAAATCTTGTTTCCAATCAGGATCAAGATAATGGGAAAAAGGATGGAGCCTATAAGGTTCTGTTCTTTTTTTTATGGTGATTAACTTAAAGACAGTGAGAGGGATGGTCTTTTGCATGAAAGACCTAACCTGGATGCCCATTCATTTAATATCTATATTAATGATTTTTCTTCAAACATAAAACACTCATTTTCTTTGAAGAAAAAAAAATAGGCACTCATTAAGATCTACCCTTTCCAATTACCTGAAGTTGCAAGATTATACAGTTGGCTAGTGAACCGGACCTCTTCAGTTCAACCGTGGATTGGAGAGGTTTCCAACTCTTCCTTTTCTAGTTTCACAGTCAACAAAAACTACTATACCTCGGGACATCAGTTTATACACTATTCACGTTTTAGCTAAAATGTTCAAAACTTCCTTTGACTACTATACATTGGATTTTCTTTTAGCAACATAATAATTGATTCGTTAGTTACTAAATACTACACCTTGGCCCAAAAATCGAGATGGCTATGTCATGCAAGACCACGATAATAATGATGTTAATTGAATGCCAGTGGGGAGTGGAGTAGGCAATACCAAAGGCAAATGAGATTTTGGTGGAGTAAGCATGGATCTTGTTGTGGATATGTCCAAAATACAATGCATATGGCCTGAATTATCCTGTTAAAAGACTGACCTCAGTCTCAGTTAGAGGGTCATCCAATTAAGATGTGTGTTCAACCCAATTTAGTCAAACAGTTTTTAGGACAGACCTGGCTGTGACCCTTTACATATACTGATTTAGACTTTGGACAAACTTATCCATAGGCCCTAGATCTTGCATGGTTCCCAATTGAGATCCCAACTCCTTGTATGTAGGGTTTGAATACGGTGAAATCAATTGTGAAACAACTTAAAAAGGACTCTTGGAAAAACATAATTCGTGTGTCGGTCAACACGATAGGAGACCGAGTATAGCCATTCTAGTTTACCAAGCCTATAGGCTTGCAAGGTAGATCCACCTCAATCCAAGGATGATAGGGAGAAAGGGGCAAAAGATATTTAGAGTATTTGAAGACTTTGGTATGGACTTGAGAATCTATTAAGCTATGGTGGAGGTATGGTGTGGAAGGACCTTTGCCTTGTCCAAAGGCTCAAGGTGTGGTGCTTGGAGAACATCTTGAAGGAATAGACTGGTGCCCGATCCAGAATATTTCAGTATTTGATGTATAAATTATTTTACTACTAAGCGATAGTTCGGATGAAGTATCTTTAGAAAATTTAAAATATTTAAAACATCAATAGGAACATTATAGGATAGGAGTAGTTTCAGAATATGAAAGTATGGGTATCATAAGAATAGTTAAAAAAATTTTTAATAGTTAAAAATTTCGCAGATCATCAGTATTATGAGATAGGGGCATTCTAAGAACAATAAAAGTTTTTACATGGTT
Organism: Phoenix dactylifera; assembly: GCF_051530095.1. NCBI lineage: Eukaryota > Viridiplantae > Streptophyta > Magnoliopsida > Arecales > Arecaceae > Phoenix > Phoenix dactylifera. The sequence goes on from NC_143194.1 coordinate 26,361,419, forward strand.
ATTCCCACACTTATATAGTTATTCAGATTATCATCTCCTAAACATAAAATGTGTTGGTTTAGCCTATGGCTCGTTTTTTAGTGAACTTTCATTCTAATTTGTGGATAATTTTTACCCTCTTCCCAATTTCTAAGAAGTTTCAATTTTTTTTTAAAAGATTATTTTGTTTATTGACATGATTATATGAGGTGTCCTAGGTTGGGTGAAAGCTTTGTCCATCGGCTCTGAGATTGTTTATATAATTACTAGACATCTTGACAAGTAAGTTTGTAGATTGAAGGTTGCTCTCTACAGTTGGTAGAATTTACTTTTCTCCATCCTACCGAGGTCCAATTAGGATAATCATGGCACCTTATGCTGACTATGGACCTACTAATGTTGTATTAAGCCTAACCCCAGCTTGTTCATTGATCAGTCACATGCCTGTAGCCTGAAATTGGCTTATAGTGCCTCAAAGATCCGTGAAGATAGCTTAAGCCTGTGTGGCCTTCTGGCCTTAGTTGAGCATGTTCAAAATTTCATGTTTCATTAAAGAATTCAGATAACAATACATTAGACTCACATTAGTTGTTTTTATATTTTTATTCCCTGTTTGTTACTACAGATTTCAAATAATTATCTCGTCAAGCTACTTTATGACGATTTACCTGAATGTTAATAATTGTTTCACTGTCAGGTTGTTCCAGTTGCTTCAATGCTTACCCCTAATCAGTTTGAAGTCGAACTATTGACAGGTTTGAGGTACTTGTGCATCCTATTTTTTGTGTGAAAGATAAAAATTTATTTCCCTCCTATAAGTCTTTTAAATCATCAAACATAAACTTATGTTAGGACTGGTAAATTTTCCTCCTATATCTTTCTTAAATCATCAGATAAAAGATTACGATACGAAGACTGTTGGAATTTCTCAAGCTTGGGTCTAAGTGTTACAGAGAAGTAATGTTGGGAAGGCCTCGGGCTTTCCCAACTACTTTTTTTAACAAAAGAAGGAAAGGGGGAGGGGCCTCGGTTCCGAACCGGACCGACTTAGTGCGAACTGGACGCTTCGCATTGAGTTTGAACGGAATCGGCTGGTTTCAAACGGTTTCAGCCGGCTCGTGACCGGTCTTGACCAGTTCGGTCCGGTTAAGGCCAGTTTAGGGCCAAACCCGATTTTATTAGGCGAACCAACTCGGTCCCTGACGGGGTTGGCTCGGTACAGACTGAACCGGGGAGTTCAGCCCGGATTGGCCCAGTTCGGCCGACCTTGATTTTCACTATTTGTTTGATCCTATACCCCATAAATTGGCTTACCGGGCCTCTGACATGATTGATTGTGATCTATACCAAATAATCTGGGCATAATCAAATTCTAATTCCAACTTAAAGGAGCTTCGGTATGTTTATGAGTTGATGGTTCAGATTTTGTATCAGAGCAGACCCTTCATATGCATTTCATATGGATAATGCCCCTGGTCTCATGTTGTAAATTGTTTTTTGAGTGTGGGGTATTTTGCACTATCTTCTTCTGCTTTTTTTGTTCTTATCATCATGACTAAGCTAGTGTGCCTTTTCATTGACACATTTATTGATCTCAGCAGTGCTCATTGCACTGTATGATTATCCAAAGGTTGTAAAAAGAAAGAGAGATTTATGGAAACCCTTTTCCAGACTTCTATTTAAGCTGAAGGGTGGTTGGAAATACTCATCGTAAATCTGGTGACTCCATGTTGTTGTCTTCTGTCCTGTGATTTCATGCTTTCATTGAGCATCTTGTAATTTTTTTCCTTTTCCATCTTCCACAACACTCCAGTCATCATTTAGAAGAATTAGATGCATGACTTGGACAATATGTTTTAAGAATGGAGAGAGGAACAAGGCAGCCACATCATTCAACTGCTTTGTGAAGCTTCCTAGGTAATGATCTTATGGGCTTACCAATACCATTATAACTATGCATTTCAATTGAAACCAGAGTCCTATGTCATTAGAAGTTATGATATTGGAAAATAGTAATTTGATCCTTCTTTTTACTTTAACTGAGCCAAACAGTTAACTATGGTGGGCTAGATTTTGATTGCTATGATTTAAATCAATCTCAAAACAATTAATAGGAGCAACCTTAATGTTAAATAGTTATTAACCAAGGTAACAGAATATGAATAAACAATAAAAAAATCTAGAATATTCTTTTTGTGTTGCAAGCATATGTTCAAGTCTCACTGTCATCTGGTGATCACACTACAAATTTCTGCTTTCTGCATTTCATAAGAATATATTATTTCATTATGTATATATTATTTGAACTAGTATTACATATGTGATGGATTTAGTAAATAATTATGTAAACTTTTGGATCTGGATATAACTTTATGCCATGGTACTCCCTTTTCATTGATTTTCAGGAGTTTTGCTTCACATATCATAATCTGTTTTCCATACAATCATATTTTCTATGAATAAAATTTTCGTCTATAGAAAGATTTTATTTTCCATTTTGGTCATCTAATTGATGGTTAATTGCAGGGTTACTTGCGAAAGAGATGGACTGGAAGCTTGCAATATCCTTCATGCTGCTGGACCTACAAAGGTTTGTTATGTTCATATACAGCTTTATAATAAAAGCTGCCTATGAATTGCCTTTTAAGCGCGAAGTGCATGATTGATTTATCTAGGACTAAGTAAAGGATTATTTTGGTGTCGCATGCTATAAGCTTACCTTCCTGATTAACATACATAGATTCTTGATTTGCAACGTAGAATTCATTTTTATTTAGTAAAGATATTACTATGATTATCAGAATTACAAAATGTGTTCTTTTGGGCCATTTTGCAATGTATTTGTACACAGTTAAAGATATCTTCACTGAACATGGAGTTTAGAGAAGCAAAAATATTTTAAAAACTGGTAATTATTATTTAAACAATATTTTTTTCTATTTATGTTTTCTTTTTTATTCATCTGCTATATCTTCAGAATAATGTTTATATTCATCAAAATTTGATTATGCAATTAGGAATAAAATAAGCAGTATAAAGTTTGTTTTGTTTTCATACTGCAGGTTGTGATAACTAGCTTGCGCATAGAAGACAATCTTCTTCTTATTGGTAGTCATCAGAAAGTAAAGGTACCACAAATCTTATTGCTATGCATGCTATCGAAAGATTGATAAAAAATATGTTGCAGAAGTGGACTCAAATATGTGAGATATGGGTTGTTTTATATGTTGTTTATTTTATGCTTGAAATTATGCAGCTAAAATACTTTCCTGTTGAAGTTTGCATTGACTGGTTCCGCTTTGTTAGCAAACTAGAAAAACCAGGCTTGATGAGATATCTCACTAAGTCATTACTAATCATTATAGCAGGTCCTTATATCAGATGTTGCCCTTGGTTTTGCTGAATGAACTCTTGCTACTTGTTTAAATTTGGATCCTTTTGATATGATAATTTGGGTGTCGTTAGGTCTGGAAGTGGGTCTGGGCCAGCTTGAAGCCTGTTGGGCCAGGCCGACTTCGTGTTGGGCTATGGGCTTCGGATCGGGTTTGGGTTTAAATTGAGAGCCCGTAGATATTTCGGGTTGGGCTCGAGTATATATTCATCCTAGCCTAAGCTTGGCTTGAGCTTGAGCCTAAACCAAGCCCGAGTTTGAACTGAGCTCGAGATCAAGTTTGGAGCCAGCTTGGTATCTGGCTTGGTGAACTTTGAGAAGTGGTCGGATTTTGGCCATTGAGTTGAGGGAGAGAGAAGGGGATGCCTAACGGTGCCGACCGTCGGATCAACATCAGGCGTCGACCGTAGGGCCAACAGAGGTAGCAGCTCCACCAAGGAAAGGAACCTGGAAGCGGTGGTGCCAGTGTCTTGGTTGTCGAGGGAGAAGTCCTTGGGCATGCGAAGAGCCCGTGGATGGCAACGATGGCGGCGTTGACCATGAGAGCGGAGATGAGGAGGGATCTAACGAACATGAGGAAGATGACGAGGATGGTGAGGAGGATGTGGGAGCTGAGGGTCTCAAGGTTGCCTTCGGGGCCGATAGAGGCACTAGCTTCGCCGGAGAAGGAAAGGAACTCGAAGGCGGTACCATCGGTGTCCTAGTTGTCGAGGAAGAGATAATAGAGGTGCGACATCGATGAGAAGTCGGACAAGAGAAGGCGGAGTAGTCGATGAGCTCTGACCAGGGGTGGTGGTTGGTGAGGGAGTGATGGATGGTGTTGGAGAGATGAGAGAGAGGAAGCAATTGAAGGTTGGGTTGGCCTGGTTGGGCTTTGGTTTGGGCTTGGGCCTAGGCCTGGGCATGGGTATGGGTTAGGCTTAGGCCTAGATTTTCTAAAAGTTTTCAAGTCTAAGCTCGGCCTGAAGCCCAAGTAAAAAATTCAGGTGGGCCTGGTTTGGTGCATGGCCTGGCCCATTTCCAGCCTTAGGTGTAGTAAATACATACACATACATGATAGAGATAGACTTGACTTTTCTCAAGCTGATCTATACTTAGATCTAGTTAGGTCTAAATCAGACGATTGCCTCTTGGAAGTCATGGATGCACTTTTTTTTGAGTTCATTTTATATCCTATCTGATTTCCAAAATTGATATTTATTTAGTCATCAATGGTTTTAATAGTAGACTTAGCTAAACGCAAATGGATCTTCACTCAAATCCAGTCATGTCTAGATTGGTTGATTGCCTCTTGAAAGTCACAAATGCATATTTATCGAGGTCATTTTGTATCCTAACCGATTGCTACAATTAAATTTATTTACTCGTCGATGATTTTCAATTTATAAGTGGAAATTTGCTTGCATATGTTGTTTTTTTATGTTTTTGATATTGCGCTATTTTTACAGAATATTATATCAATAATTTGCTTCTTTTGCTTTTTATTGAATTTGGAGTGCTTTGTAACAAAGTTTTGTCAATTCTTATTCTAGGTTTTTGTTCTACTACTTGTGATTAGGGGTACAAATGAGCCGAGCAGCTCGCGAATTGCTCAAGCTCGACTCAGGTCAAAGCTCGACTTGACTTGACTGTTATCGAGCTCGAGTAGCTCGAATAGTTTTTCAAGTTGAGCTTGAGTAGCAAAATACTTGGCTTGAAGGCTTTCGAGCCTAGTCAAGTATATATTTTTAATAATATTATATTTTATTTATAGTATATATTATTAATTTCATATTTAAAAATATAATATTATGCTATACTTTGTTTTTACCATATTTTTTAATTATAACCGAGGCTTGAATTCGAGCTTGAACTCGAACTCGAGTATGGCTCGGTTGATATTCGAGTCGAGTCGATCTCGAGTATTGCTTTTTTTGATCAAGTTGAGCTCGAGCTTGGATATTAAGGCTTGATCGATCTAGAGTCAAGTTTTGAGCTTGAGTATTTTGAATGGAGTCGAGCTTGAGCCTCTGGCTACTCGACTCGGCTCAATTGCACCCCTATAGGTGGTGATCCTCCTGCAAATTATGCTCTCATAATTCTCTTCTTTCATCACCTATTTAAAGATATTATTTTGCAGACCACTATAGGATGAAATGCTAAGAAATATATTTGCTTAGTGAAAAGAGGGAAGCTTAATGGGCTTTACATGCTGTGTGGTTACACACAGAAGAATTAGAAGATAATCTTTGGTATATGGCTTCGAGCATAAAAGCTAAAAGTTCAGAATTCTGAAGGTGAAGGTTATTGACTAAGGTCATAGGACTTTGAGATAGACATTAAACATCTGACCTGATACTACAGAATCATTTTTAGGAGTGAACTTGGGAAGGAGAAATTAGAAAGCTAGAAGAAAGTTATTCTAAATTTATAGAAAAACCTACACTATGTCTTTTCTCGTTTTTCTTTTCCTTGGTGGGAGGTTTCATATATTGATATTTATGTCCTGGAATTGGTAAGTGATGATCATAAGAATCTTGGAAGTAGGATCACTTAGGAAACACAATGTACACTATAAAATGTTGCATAACTATAAATATCTCAAATGGTAGTTGTTTTTTCTTTTTTAACTAGTCATTTGGTCCATCATATTTTGATTGGCTCGATGAAGTCCATTCCTTTCAGTGATATAACTTGGATGTTTAAAGAAGTATATTGCAGGAAAGAACTTTTGTAGGCATTTCAGTATAACCTCATGCATCTTTTTCTCGGGAAAGTTGCACCCAGTGGTAAACCTTTTATTTGACAAAACTTCTGTTCTTTGAGATAATAAAGACACAACCTGTTCGCTCTGCCATCCATGTGTATTGTGCAAACTTCTGACAGAAATTAGATATAGTGTCAGTAGGGTTTAATAGTTGGTTAATGAGAACAAAAGGCATAGTGAAATGGTGCATTGACAATGTGGATTCATGTCCAATGCCAAACTAATGAAATGAGTCTTTCTATGTCTGTTTACTTATATCTTGATTACAGAGTGATTTCAAATTAGTTGAGCGGGGTATGGTACATTAACAGGTTGTATTTTGTTTGTTCTAGTCAACAATCATCACTTAATTGGAACATGTGCCAACATTTTTCTGCTGTTATAATTAATATCTGATCCAATGTTTAATTGTAGATCTCCCTTTAAAGCCATTTTAGAATAGTATAATGCTTTTTACGTGCTTGATTTGCAGGGTCAGCCTCCTGAACAATTTAAGATAGTGATACCCAATATTCCTGCATATTTTACGGTACGTATCATCTAAGTGACACATTGTTGTTTATTGATGTACTTACAAATATATGTGGTTCTCTAGATTATATTATTCTATATATTTTTGCTTTATTTGTCTAGGGATACAAAGTTGAATTCCTCAATAAGCTTTTTGGTGCAATATTTTGCCAATTTTTAATTTGCGATCCTTTTCAAACCATAAATGTGCATTTTTTTCAAATTTAGTTAAATGAATCTCTTCTGATCTGGGTTTTTATATGGTAGATTTGCAAAGCTTTTGTTCTCGTTATCCTTCAAGTATGAGTGTAATTTCATGATCTAGGTTTCATATATTAGATTCATAAATATTTTATTATCCTTTCCCGAGTATCTTGAGTGTAATGTCACGATGATGGTCATATCCTTTATCTTACTGCTTTTTTGTGGGCTATACAGAATTCCACTTGGGATGTTTTTATTATTAATAGTTCCATCTGGTTCTTTTGGTCAAGGTATTTTTCTGTAAGTGGGTCATATCCTATATTCTTCTAGGTAGAAGGTTGACCAGTTAGATATAAGCTTTTTTAAGAAATTGCTTGTATAGCCAAGGTATGAAAATTGGTACTGAGAACTGTACTGGTATATTACCGGTTCGGTACGGTACGGTTGGTATGGTACGGTATGCATCTCATATTGAGATAGGCATCCAACACTTTCTCACTTTCAGCCAAGTACCGTTGGAAACCAGATACTAATAAGTTTGGCTCATATACTAAATTAAACCTTGGTACCATATAGGTATCTTACCGGCATGGTACGGTCAGTATGGGGTGGTACAAATCAGTATGACAGACCTTATGTATAACAATGGCCAGAGTAAAATTCTCGAGTTTCTTCAACCATGGTAGCTGGAAAGTTTCTATTGAGGGTGCTTCGCACAAGTAATCATCCTCAATTTTTATAACCCCTATCACTTTAGTGTGAACTTAGTGTCCATTCAACACATGCTTTCTGAATGATTGGATGCCCATGACTTTTATTTATGGTTCCATCTAGGATGCTGTTTGTTCTGTCACTCCACATCTTTGTTTACTGCACTGAATCATTGTTCCAAGTAACCACATTTCTTGCAATATTTTTGTGTTGCATGCACTTCAGCTGGCAGAAATAGTTATTGTGTCCTGGTTTTTGCTAGTGGTTTCTCCTGTTGTTATTGTTTGCTTATCAATCATGCCATTTAATCTGGCTTCTATTAAATTTACTGGTATATAACTTGCAGGGCACTGGGGATTTGATGACTGCACTTTTGCTGGGATGGAGCAATGTAAGGGTTTTACTTACCATTTTCAGCTCAATAGCGCCATATTGTGACATCTATTCATATTTTAGAAAGTAGCAGGGATTTATTTTGCATTATGCTGTTCAGAAATATCCAGACAATCTGGACAAAGCCTCAGAGCTTGCAGTATCAAGTTTGCAGGTAATTATTTTTTTTTGCCTCCTAGCATTTTTCCTATGATTCACCTTATAAGCTTCTTATGACCAATCCTGTCGGATGAATTTTTTGCTCTTGTGGAACTGGTTGATTGTTATCTACTTATATGCTATGCTTAATATTTAATTAATATTTTCCCTTTCATCTTATGCTATAAAAACTAAAGGAAGAGCATTAACCAATACAAATACACTATAATCAATGATTCATGAATGATTGGTTAATTATAAGGTTATTATAATTAGTTTTGAACTAGGTGGTCAAACTGAATTTTCCTAGAAATATACATCACTATAATAACCTTATAGGTTATTATGATACTTTATGGTCAATATGATATGTTTGAATTTTGGTATATAAAGCTTACATGAGAGTTTAAGCCTCAAGTGCCAGAATCATAGCTGCTGCTTAAAACTCTTCTTCCGCTCCTGTTCCTGCTCCCTAGTATTTCCACCTCCTGCTTATAGTAAACTTGTTCTAGTGCTGTCATCTTTAATGCATTCTAAACCTGTTTTTGTATTAAATTGTAACTGGAAGAGCTATTACTTCTTATAATCTATTAGTTATTGGTTCAATTACAGCAACAAAAAATAGGTTTAGTTTTATTATTTATACAGCTACTATCATATTTGAATGTCTTGTTAATAGATGCTTCCACATCCGTAAATTATTGAGTGTTTCACTTCCCTACTCCAAGATTTGCATCTGATTCAAGCAACAACATTAAGAAAAATAGAGAAAATGTGTTTAACCCTTGCTGATGAATTATTTGTTTAACAGCAGTTTGGATAAGAGTTACCTAAACAAGAATTTAATGGCAGAAGTTGAAATTTGATTGTATTACAAGTTTAGTGGAAATTGTAAGTATGTTTCTTTTTTTTTTTCAAAATGCATTAAAAATTTGATCATAAATTCGTTCTCACAAAAAAAAAGAACATAAATTATTGTGTCATCTCTTTCAAAGAATGGGAAACTAAATGAATGAATTGTAAATTTCCAGAATCTTAGATAATTCACTTTGTAAAAGAGACAATGCTTTATTCAAATAAAAATATTCTGAACTAGTAGTTTCTTGGAGAGTGGATTTGAGTGTGAATTTGGAAGTGGTGCTTTCAAAGGGTTATCACTCTCATCAAGGATGGGATAGTATAAGAAATAAAAAAGAAAAGGAAGTTATTTAACTATTATATTGTTGATGATGCCATAGTATGGTTTATATTGGATAACAATGTAGCACGGGCAATACTTGCAACCATGTCCCTTGTCAAGCAATTATGCCCTTGGCTATATTAGTATGGCTACTATTTCCTCATTAGCATTCTATCTATTTACTAATGTAGAGCAACTTGAATTTTAGCTGACTTGTAGTAAACTGGGAGCACATAATTTTATACTGTATATGCATGTTGAGACTTTAAAGGGTGAGACTTGGTGTAATGGTAAGGTTTCTCCATTGTGACATGGAGGTCACGTATTCGAAACATGGAAACAACTTTTTCAGTCACGGAGGTAAGGCTGTGTACATCTGACCCGCTTTAGATGCTTGAATGGCAGTAGCCTGGTGCATTGTGTTTCCCTATATGCATATTGAGTCTTTGATTTTTTTTGGTCTTTGACTACTATACGTTGACTACAGACTTAATAGGCTATCTAACTCCAAGGGTATACATTATCCTTTATTTTTCTTGGATAACACATTGTAGTAAATGATTTTAGTGATATGCTGTAGCAAAATTCATGGGATGGGTGAACATGCTATAGCAACATTTGTGATCTTCTGGCCTTGACGATATAAAAGGTTTCAGATTTAGTTTTGGTACAAACTTTATCCGTATTCAGTCTGTAGAAGCTGTTTCAACAGTTTTAACTCCACTTTAATGGAAGTTATCCCAAAGCTAATAAATGGATATTAAAAATTTATCTGACAATGCAAAAAAGATAAAAAAGAAATGTAAAAACACATTAGATATCATTCTACATCATAATATATTGCTCGTCTATAAGATCAGTAGTTGAATCCAGAATGATTAAAATATATGTCAAATTTAATTTGTTTCCGTAAAGTGGCATGCAGGTACCAGTTCTGTTGCATATTGAACAGATGAAACCCAAAACCAGGATATATATATATATGGATACGGGCTGATTCTAGCAAATCTTTCCCCCAACTAATGATCATATATGTCCTAGAATGTTGTCCATTGCAAGACTTCTCTGGATATATGCTTGGCGGCTATATAAGAGGTCTCTTTCAATTTGTGCAGGCTGTGCTACAAAGAACAGTGGCTGACTATGAAAAAGCAGGTTTTGATCCACAGTCAAGCAGTTTAGAGATCCGATTAATTCAGAGCCAAGATGACATCCGAAGCCCACAGATTAAATATAAGGCTCTAAAATATACCTGAAGATAAAATGATCATGGCAAGATGCTTCTCTTGCCTGAGGGATAGAGAATAGAGCTGCTACATTTGCATAGGTATATTGGTGCCATTTTGTACGTCATTTGCCTATCGAGGATTTTTAACCATATGGGTTGAAGATTTTAAAATCAAAGGGCCATCTTTCATTGATATTGTAAAGATATTATAGAACTATATTGCTCTAATTACAGAGGTACTGATTATTGACTATAAAATAAAATGGGAATTTCTATGATGCCTCATTATATTTTTTTATTGAAAAGTGGAGATTAATTCTGACTATTGATCATTAGTGGGTATCCGGGGAAATTTACGTCACCTGGAAATCTGGATTGGTCGCTTCTCAACTACTAGTATATTTGTCTCTAAAATCAACACAAGGGTATTTGCATTTTGTCTGCATCAGGATTCAGGATTAAATGATCTTATCAGTTGAATTATGGAGAATTATGAATCTTCAGCTAAGTTTAATGTGTTTTGACATCCAATATAAAGTTTGCTTCCGTGAGTACCACAATCTGCAATTGCCGAGGGGTTGCCACCGCTGAGGGGATGATGGGATGGGTTTGATGAGAAGTGGCCGGGGAAACGGCAAGTATGGTGGCCCTAAAGTGAATGCAAGGAAATCGAATGGAACCTTGAATCTGAGCAGTCTGGGGGGCCTCTAGGCATGATTTTTTAACAACTTAAACATGGCGAAGGCGAACTTTTTCGTGTTCTTCCAGGACCTCTCATATGATACACCCCGCATTATTGGGGAATATAAGTAGGAGATTTTGATTCATGGCAGTTTAGACAATTACTTGTCAATCTTGTTATGATCGATCAGAATTTCCTCATTTTCCATTGCTTTCCCGGTATCCTTGTGCATACGACATCATGTACGCCGTTGGGAAATACTAGAGAATTCGATTCAGCAGAGACAGATAATTGCAGGGGCTTCAATAAACTACAGAAGCATGGAGGCCATCCAATTCCAAATCCTCATAAATCTACAAATTTTTGGCGTGCTCTAACATCCTGAATTAGGGTACCATATCAAAGCATCTACTCTGTAAAGAGAGGAACATGGGAAATGGCTTATCAAGAAAAACAAGTAGCTGGATGACATGCCCAGGGGTCACTTTTTTTTTTTTTTCTTGGGTGATATTTCATGTTGACCATATATTGTTTCAAGCAAAATGCTTCGACGTGCCTCCCGCACACGTCAAAAATTCATAAATACTGGTGTGGCAAAACAATAGTTAGCCAACCTCATGTGCAATAATAAGTGGACGACTCGCACCGACTTCCTCATGTTATATGGCAAGCGAACCGATCATGCGAATGTAATTAATGGGAGCCGTAGCACTACGCTTATATGTAGGATAGCTATGGTGGCATGTCAGACCTGAAGCACGCACAGAAATTTTTATTCACATGCACCACGCTATCAAAGGTGCCTATTGCATTACAATTTCTCCAACTTCCCAGTTGTTTGCCTTTTTTTATTTTTATTTTTAGTAGAGGATCTCCAACTTCTTTTGATCTTTTCACAAGCATATGGAGGCTATAATTTCTCCCAGTCCAAGCTAATTTTTTTCCCCGTCTCGGTAGAATTGGAAACGTGGGAGATGGACGACGATTTCCAATTGGTGGTTGGGTGAGTCCTCCACGACCTAAATTATATATATATATATTCCGTTCTGGCTATAAGATTAATCCTATTTATTTTTGATCCAATCATGTGCGATGACTTAACCACGGCATCCTCTGTCGAAGGCATGGACATGCTTACGCAAAACTAATCAATTAGTACAGCTGCCACGGTCGCAGGAAGTTGGCGATGAGTCGGCAGGAGTCGCCAACTTCCTGCGTGTCTTCCAAGTCCAAAACTAATCAATTAGTACAGCTGCCAGGGTGGAGGCGTGGAGCCACCTTCTAGATCACCAGGTCGCCCAAATGAAGAGATGTATCAAGTCAAAGACTTCGGAATTTTGTTAGCTGACTTTTTTTTTGGACGGAAATCGGTTAGCCGACTTTTGAGACCAGTTAGAAGACAAGGCATGAGCATGGTCTTCTTCGGTGCCTTGGACAAGCAAGGAAGAAAAGTAATATCCAAGGATTTCTTCCTTGGTTTCAAGAAAAATATTTTTGTATGATCTGAGATGTCTGAGGTCCGACTCCCAGTGGTTCCCTTCCTACCCTGGGAGCATGCATGATGCCGGTTGGTGCACCGTACGTCCTCCCCATGCAAACGTTTTTGTGTGCTGGAAATAATTTCCACGAGAAGCAACTACCCAATCACTGAATCTGGGCTATGGATTATTTTGGTTTGTCTGTAAAAATTCATTGTCGATGAGCCCATCAATTGAATCAGGCGCCGATGCAGGACCGCAAGAGTATATCGTGGCTAATATGAATTAACAAGTGCAGAACCTCCGTGGGCTTTAGGCTGTTTACTCTCAGCTTGATCGTAAAAACAAAGCTCGAGTTTGAGGTCAAGTCTTGAATCGGGGCTGATTTCTTATCCTTTTTGCATTCCAGTAATGTTTTGATCTCGCGTCATTTACAAGCGAAGTAGTGAAAGGATGAAAGTTGGAGCTTGAATTTGCCCACTTTACCAAATGAACAGGCTTCAGCTGACTATTAATTACTGAGCCGGTTCAGCTGCTCATGAACTGCTTGGTTCTTCTCAGCCATAGCAGAAAAAATTACTGTAGCGGAGAGTTTACATATATCTTTGTAGAAAGAATGGTCATTCATGTGGATAAGTATATTTTAGTTCTTTGTTTTGTTAATTATGGTCATATTTTGGGTGTTTTAATACCTTTTCTCTAACAAGGTACCAATGGCCGAGTTGATAAAGTCTCTGAACATGTCAAAAAGATCTGGTTTTGTTTACTACTTTCACTTAAATATGGGGTGGGGCTCCGTGTCTGCCGCTCCTACCTATCAAGGAAAAAATATTGATTTATTGATCTCGTGATAATTGTAATTTATTTCTAATTCCTATTCATAGAAAATAGATGAGCTCTTTTTCATATGCAATATGCATTGTCCTTTTCCAAGTGTCTTTGTCTTTTAGACTCCCGGATAAATATAATTGTGTGATAAGAGTCACATTTGGCCGAATATATTGATGTATTCGAAGAGAAGCAAAGTTGTTGAATTAGAATACGTGTTAACAAGAAAAGAATTTTTAACAAATCTTCCTTCATATACTTCTCAACAGCAGATACGTTCATCCTTTCTTACCTTCATCCGCATGTTCTTACAGTGCCGCTCCTTTTGGATGCCATTATCCAAAGAAGATATTGTAGGATATGATCAGTATATATATATACATACATACGTGAGCATATATTGTATGGATATGTATGTATATATACATATTTATATGTGATGCATTTTTTTAAACTGAGTTTAAACTTATTTCTGCATCCAGCATCAACTCAAATCAACTTCTAATAGCCAGTGTCGAGCAAAATTCATATATTATAAAAAGAACCAAAATATACTTATTATTTGGGTGGGTCGGATGGGAAAAATCATAGCCCAACCTTGCACTGCTTCATCCTTCAGGATCAAGCAACTACAATAGAAGGGTCCAAATGACTATCCAATGATTAGTCTAGTTAACTTAAACTGAAAGTAGAATGCTTCGTTATGTTTTGGCCTCTTATATTTAATTTCTAGTTATTTTAGATGTCACATCTTTCGGACTATGTTATATTTATAATTGTGAGGATTTTTATGCAATAGATAGATGGATCTTAGATACTTATACAATACTAAATAATTCAGATACTATTTTCATGCTAGTCTTTTTAGATAAGATTCTCAATTGTTGCAATAATGGCCTATAGACTTGCTACTTTTTTATCATATAACGTAAGGTAGGCATAAAACCATATATGTGGCTGGGATTTATTACTTGGTTTGTATGTAAGAACTATTGAGATGAAAGTGAATGGCAAAACAGGGAAGCTGGTTATGAGGTTCTAGTACGCCAGCGCCAATATTTAGAATCAAAACTAATAGCTAAGAATAATTGGCCAGTCTCTTTTTTTTTTAATTTTGGCTTCAATAGATGACTCCTACGATTCTAGCGCGAATATATATATTAAAAAAAAAGAGTCTTGCAGCACTATAGGCAACTCCCTAGTAATCCACAGGTCCTAAAATAGACCCTATTGCAATAAATCCTATTCACTTATTGTTCTCATCCCGTATTAAGTTCACATTGGAAAGAAAAGTCTCTCTCTCATACCCAACAGTAAATAATTGGAGAGTTGTACTTTTATCAACCATCTTTTGTCATGTTAGTTTTTTTTTATTTAATCTTTTTGCCCGTCTTTTTTTTTTTTTTTTTTTGCTGAAAACAAGTTTTCATACGAAACGTGTACGAATACATCCAATAAAATCAAAAAACACTAACTCACGGAGAGCTAGTGGCAGCTCCCCTTCCCCCGCCCAAAGAGTATACCCTGAATGCTGAGCTGCGAAGGCAGCCACCCAGTCGGCTGCCCCATTGGCTTCTCTGAATACATGTTTGGCCTGGACGGCCACCCCAACTCCACACATCATTCCTATATCCCGAACCAAGGGGTGGTTCGTGCCCTCACCCCTCAGTCCCTCCTGGATCCAATTGATAACTGATAACTGTTCCTCCAAGACAATCGAGCCAGCCTGCAATACCTGCTTCGCATATCGAAGATCCGTCCAGGCAGCTCGTAGCTCTGCCCCGGGGACCGATGTTTCGAACAACTGACAGCCACCTGCTGCCACCACTCTGAAGTACGGGTCTTGTATCACAAAATCCGCACCACCTCGTGCGCCTCCATCCAGAACGACGGTTCCTTGCGATACGGCAGCCAGCCAAACTTACATACATGCTAATCTTAGGAAAAAGTAAGGACTCAAGGACTGCAAGACAAACATTGTGGGGTCTCTCTTGCACTGCCCACAGGTTTCCATGCATTTAACTACTATAACTGCGTTCATAGCGTGTCTCACTCTAATAGCCCAACGTGGAGCTCGTAGATTCTCTTTAATTCTAAAATATGGGATCATGGTTGGTTTGATGCACTCCACCAACCAAAACCAAAAAAGCAAACAACGAAGTGGAAGGAACAAGAGATGATCGGCGCAATTAAGTACGTTATGCCAACCACAACCATCGATCCCATTTCCTCCGGTGGATCTTTTTAGTTTTCGGCGTTGACGTTGAGCCCAGAAATTGATATAACGACAGAAGGCAAAGAAAGGAGCCGTCTCTTTACGATCATGTACCTTTTTTTAATCACGTAATTGGTTTCTTGCCACAAAGTGGAAGGCCAGCTGGGGTTGATATCTCTCTTATGGCAGAATATGTATAGAGATGGATTCCAACTATGCACTCCTTTTAATATGAATCCTTAAGATGAGGCCAGGTTGCATCTGGCGGGGTGGCTTTTGGATATGTACTTCGCTTTCAGGCTATAAAAAGGGGCCATTACTCAATGGCCAAAGCAACGGACTTGTGCCCGGCACACGTCCCTCTTAATTTTTTCCTTTGGTCGTGGCATCTCTCTGTGTGTGCGCAAAATATTTTAGGTCGTGGCATCTCTCTCTCTCTCTCTCTGCGTGCAAAATATTTTATTTTCTATCATCTTCAGCTTCAAAAAGTTCCTAGTGATAGCTCTTTGTTCCCACAATTAAGTAAATTCCATGCATACGCATGCATTAGTAAGTTTACGTCTTTTGTAAAGCACTATGAAGGTTAATATTTTGATGAAATCTAGGTGCCTTTTTTTTCTTTTCAGATTTGGAATGTAGCTAGCCATTAATTATTTTGGCATTTATTCTTCATTTCCAATGTTATTTATTGCTTCAATGATTTGTGCGTAAATATTAATTTGGGAAACATTCAATATTCCAAGATTTTCCTTGGAACCAAATATAGGATTTTGATACCACGCTAGTTGCATATGTTTCAATATTATTTAAGGTGAATATAATATTTTATCTTGATTGGAGGGAAATTCTTACTCAAAAAATAATATCAATGATTCTAATATTCATTGTTCATGATCTATCTCAACACTATAGAAATAGTTGATCGGCTAAGCTGAGAGGTTTTATGAAATTACATAGTGCTATCCACATATTTAAGTACCACTTTTATCAATCTCTTATAAGCATTGCAAAAACGAAACCCCTACTTACCAACCAGCAATTGGTCTAGAGGTTGGTGCCTTGGCTTGTATCTCAAGGAAAGTGGCGACTTTGGTCATGCGATTTAATGGTTATATAAGGTGTGATAATTCAGCTGCCTGCTGGTGCATATATAGGTGAAGTTAGGTTGCTGTAATTGTTTGGTGGATATATGAAACAACCATTGGGCCTACTTAAGGGAGGACCAACCTTGTTGTGCTTATGTAGCTAAGTACTAGATTATGGGCTGATCTTTAGTTTTATATGGAGTTGAGAATCTTCAACATTTCACAAACAATTCTACCCTTGTCCACAACTAATGCAAATATCCAAATCAAGTTGAAACTGAAATCGGTGTCATCAGTTTAATACCTAATGCCACACCAAAATCAATTCAGGTCTAGCTTTGGAGTTCAACTCCACTCTGGCGATTTAATTTATTTGGAAACATGACGAGAAACTACTCATAATCAACTACATATATTCAGGACCTTAATTTGAACTGCTGCTAAACATTGGTGATTCATGCGTAAATTTTGACAGGTAAATCACATCGCTCGAGAATGAAGAGCAAAATGGAGCTAGTTCTTATGCTACTCTTAATGATGTCCCTCGCTGGTGCACAAAACCCATCTCCTCCCGTGACACAGCAAACTCTTCAACAGGTGGCTGGCTCGTTGCAGATGTATGTTGATCCGCTTCCCAACATGCCCAAGATTTATGGCTACTCCATGCAAAATGGCTCCCCAAAACCTGTTACTCTTACTATAGGCATGTACCAGAAGACATGGGTACGCTCCTAGTCTTAATTTGTATCCTTAGCCCTAAACAATGTGCTTCAAGTAATGGTAGAAATGACTACTCTACAGCTTGCTCATTTTTTTTTAAACCGAGCTAGCTAACTTCAAAAAAATTTCATCTGTAGAATCTAAATTGATATAGTAATATTAATAAGAAGAATATTATTTTTTGAAATCACTAACAATATAAAAGTTATCTTTTTTATATAAATGAAAACTTGGAGGCTAGTTATCTGTTTGCTTGCGATCTCTGCGAAGTTCTTTTCATAACTTAACAGAATATTCCAGATTTTACGAGCATATCTCCATGCATATATATATATATATATATATATATATATATATATATATATATATATATATATATATATATATATATATTTTTTTTTTTTTTTTTTTTTTCTTGGTTGCCACAAGGGTCGCCTTTGTATGTGGGGCACAAATAAAAGAGTAATCAAGTACGTTCTCGCATATGTAGCTCCATTTATTTATTATTATTGGCATGTTTTTTCTGCAGAAATTTCACCGTGACCTCCCTCCCACGCCGGTCTTCGCCTTCGGCACCAGCGCGGAGGCCGCCACCTTTCCAGGCCCCACCATCATCGCCCGCCAAGGCGTCCCCCTCTCCGTCACCTGGCAGAACCACCTCCCGTCGTCCCACATCCTCCCGTGGGACCCCACCGTCCCCACCGCCATCCCCAAGAACGGCGGCGTCCCCACCGTCGTCCACCTCCACGGCAGCGTCCACCCCCCGGTCTCCGACGGCAGCGCCCTCGCCTGGTTCACCGCCAACTTCCAAGAAACCGGCCCAAAATGGACCCAGGCCACCTACACCTACCCCAACGTCCAGCCCCCCGGCAACCTCTGGTACCACGACCACGCCCTCGGCCTCACCCGCGCCAACCTCCTCGCCGGCCTCCTCGGCGCCTACGTCATCCAAAACCCCTCCCTCGACGAGCCCTTCAACCTCCCCTGCGGCGACACCTTTGACCGCCACCTCATCATCGCCGACCGGAGCTTCAACGTCGACGGCACCCTCTTCATGAACGCCACCGGCGTCAACCCCTCCATCCACCCCCAGTGGCAGCCCGAGTACTTTGGCGAGGCCATCACTGTCAACGGCAAGGCCTGGCCGTTTCTCGCCGTCCACCGTCGCAAGTACCGCTTCCGTATCATCAACTCGAGCAACGCGCGTTACATCCGGCTAGCATTATCCAACGGCCTTGCATTCTGCGTCATCGGCTCCGACGCATCGTACCTGGCGGCGCCGGTCACGTCGCAAAACATCCTCTTAGCCCCTGCGGAGACCGCCGACGTCATCGTCGACTTCTCGTTATCGACAACCAATGAGGCCGTGCTGACCAACGATGCACCGTACCCATATCCGACAGGCTCGCCGGTGGGGCCTCTTAACGGTAAAGTGATGAAGTTCGTGATACTACCAAAGGGAACGCCGCCGGAGGATCCCGATAACTCGACGGTGCCGACGAAGGAGGTGAATTTTACATCAGTGGTGCCGACCGACGTGGCGTTAACGAGGTACATAACGATGTACGAGTACACCAGCGCGACGGGCAGCCCGACGCACCTTTATATCAACGGCAAGAGGTTCGAGGATCCGGTGACTGAGACGCCGACGTCCGGGACGACGGAGCTGTGGAACGTGATCAATTTAACGGGGGATAACCATCCGTTACATATACACCTGGGGGTGTTTCAGGCGATTAAAGTGCAGGAGTTGGTGGACTTGACGACGTTCAAGAATTGTATGACGGCCATCAATGACGCTGTCAAGTGTAACGTGGCGGGGCACGCGGTGGGGAAGGTGGTGCCGGTGCCGGAGCACGAGAAGACCTGGAAGAATGTGGTGAAGATCGATCCCGGGTACATGACGTCCGTGGTGGTGGCGTTCAAGTTGGTGGAAACCAATCAGAAGTATCCGTTCGATGCCACAGGGGAGCCTGGTTACGTCTACCACTGCCACGTGAGTTCCTAATCTGGCTCCAGTTTATGACTTAGTTGGTCCAACCCATTAGTATCCATGACACCATTAAACTTTAAACCGAAGTAGCGTCAAGGAGATTGCAGGATCCATGAACCAATTTTAAATTTATGGCTTGGGTACGGGTCTGACAAGGAAATTGCTGAACCTAAACCTGATCCGGTTATGTCCAACCAGGCAAATAAAGGGGTAACGATGGTTGACTTAAAAATAATCTTCTTATGCCGCATTTACCAAAAAAAAAAAAAAAATCTTCAAGAAATAGATCGAGGCCTCAAGACCACAACTGGCTAGCGAGTGCTCTTAGCCTTAGAGTTCGAGTTGTATCTTTCATGCAAAAAAAGAGTTTACCTTTCTTATGTAGGCCCGGTTTATATCGCAAAAAAAGAAAAAAAAAATCAATCATTGACCCTTCGGCCTTTCGGCCCGCGATGGATACTAATCAAGGTGGATGCGGTCCTGCGGATATGGCCGCAAGGGTTAATTTAGCGTGCAACAAGAATAAAGGTCCCCATAACTGGGTATTGATCTCAGCCCGGTCTATTTGACCCTCTAGCTAGGGATTAATAATTCGGCCGGCTTGGCGGGCCGGGCTATGTGATTACTAACAGGCATGCTTTAAGTCCACCTTAGTTCTTTAATGCTTAAGATCGATAGATTTACTCGCTCTCTCTCTCATTTCTACTTTGCAGATATTGGATCATGAGGACAATGCTATGATTCGGCCAATGAAGATGCTTCCTTGAAGAATGACGCTGGTGATACAAGCAAAACCTTGACTAGTTTTTGTTCGCCACCCAGCATTGGATGAAGCATGTGTCCGATTGTGATCTAATTGGCCTACAATGTTATTATTTTGGTTGCAGTTAGAAAGTTCTAAGCATTGTACCTAGGTATTTATGGGGTTTTAATTAGTGGTCCGTGTGAGAGAAGTTTTATGAGATACTGTAACTTATTAAAGCATCCACATGCAGCTTTGTGTCATTTTTAGTTTACATGTTCCATAGTATCTGCATGTATAATGTAATCGGTTCATCTATAGTATTATACTCATTTTAATAAATATTCAGCTTTGTTTTTGAATTCACACCAAATTTCACAATTGCGAGCATCATTTTAGAAATTGATAACTACAATTATGCCAATACCTACTGCAAACTGTCCAGTTTAACCCACGCTTAAACAAACGACTTGCAATTTTGAATTGCAAGGAGCAACCGATGGAGCAGATTAACGACTACTTTCTTTTCTGCAATTTTGACTTACAAGAAGCAACCGATGGAGCAGAAAAACCACTACTCTCTTTCTTTTAAAAAAGTAAGACTCAATATCCGATGTAACAACTCAGGACCTCACCTACAATGGCTAGCTAAAAAATATTTTTTTAGATTCCTTAGTCCTGTATAAATACTCAAGATCTGCCTGGCGAATAACTGATGTTGAACTAAACACACTCCTGCACGTCTCCTCATATTTGATTTGAACCTTGAACTTCTCCAAAAGGGCAAAAGTTAGAATTAGCTGAGCCAAGACTGGTGGAAAGAAGGCTACTTATAAGATAATTCTTCGGTGTCGCATTTTCTTTAAAAGAGTGCGAACCTCCATAATCCTAACTCCTTGAGATATACACATCATCGGGACCAAATATTAATTTTAGCACAGTTATTGGAACATTCTAGTGTGTATATTATATGATTGGCATCGTTTGTAAATTTTTTAAATGTAGTGTCGAAGGGCTTTTTATGCAAACCAACTACTCATTCAGCACTCGGTATATGAACATGTCTTGCTGATTGAGTGATTGGTAACATTTTGCACCGAACTTCCACTCAAAATGTTTGTTTTAGTAGTCATTTTTACTAGCTCTATAAAAGTTTATCACATTTGATATTACGGTTGCAACCTGGAAAATACAACCTTTGGATACTTTACCATCATAAATAGCATGATTGCTTCTCTCCTTCATCAATTGAATATCTCTTTAAACATTACTCGACCTTTCGATCCATCAATAGATCCTGATGTCACAAGGTATGAGCTTTAAAGGCCTCGTCATCATGCTATCTTCATGATCTGAAATCTGCATTGCAATTTGAACAAAAAAGATAGTCAGCTCAAGTTCTTTTAACAAACTATAAATACAAGCAAGAAATTAATTAGAAGACTAGCATTTTTTTCTCCAGTTTCTCCAAAACTAAAAAAATGAAAGAGAGACTACTAGCTTTCCACTCCGACAAAAAAGTCGGAAACATACATGGCCACTCTGACTAGAAACACATCACCAGAATCAGATTGGATTTGGTTATAATGGTGGTGATTTTTCAGTGACGCAAATGTTTGCGATCTTGGCTTAGTGGTGGACAAAATGGAGGTAGTGGTGGTGCACAAATTAGGTGGCAAATGATCAAGATAAAGGTTGAAGGCAGTGGAGGATTTAAAAATGATCAGTGGTGGGTGCCAACACAGAAGTCAAGAGGGAGGAGTAGAAGACTTTAGAACAATTAAACAATGAAAAGAAAAAAAAATCCTAAGAAAATAGAAAGTATTATCAATTTGAGAAGCTTACGACATTACTGTGTTACATGGATGGCGCCCAGAAAACATCCAACTGCTCCCATTTTAGACTTTGAATTACCGGGTAGGGGGCAGGTAGCATTGCTCCTGACTAAATATAACAGGCCAATAAGAACTAAGAAGGGAAGAACAAATGACACCTCATGTAAGAACGAGATCGATGACAACTTTTCTCATCATGTCATTTGGATACATCTTGCACTAAACATCTTGTTGCGACGGATAGAAAGAATAATGAAACAAGAAGGAAAAAGAAAAAAAAAAGTGCACACAATATTTATATGATTCGGTATATTGACCTATATCCACAGGTAAAGATAATGTAAAAAAATTTATTATAGAAAATCAGAGTGTATAGAGTGCAAAGTTTTCTCACAAACCTTTGCCATCAATATACCTAATCTCTAGAACTCTCAATTACTGACTTCAATATTGATTACGAGATATATATATATATATATATATATATATATATATATATATATATATATATATATATATATATATATATATATATATATATATATATATATATATATGCGGAGGTGGAGCACCCGCACCTTTGGCTAACTAATCGTGCAATCCAAATAAAACAAGTATGGCTGTCAAAGGGAAGAGGCAAGAACCTTTTTTTCCCTCTGCGCCACTTTTTTGCGCTATATTTCACTTGCTTCACTCCGGGAAAAGAAAGGTTTTACTTTGCTTGTGTAGAGCTTGTAAACTCAAGATATACCCAACACATCTTATAAACTAACCATTCATTTAATGCATGGCATCTATCCTTGACTCTACATTTCATTCGGTAATGGGAGGGCACGTCTTAGTTAAAATGTAGTCCACGAGCCTCTTCAGGCAATTGAACCAAGTCAGAGTGGTTGCTTGCAAAGACTCGGTATGGTTGTAGCAAATCAAGGACACTGGCAAAGGAGAAAGTATTTGAATTCAATGGGACGAATGAAGGCACAATTTCCCATACCACATGCAATAATCAGCAGATGCTGGAGATTAATTCCCATCCGAAAGATAAGCATTTCTCAACACATTTTTCAAAACAAATGACATATATATTGTAGAAAAGAAAAACATACTGGAGTATAGATTATTTATGGGAAAGCAACTAATGCAAACAAAGTGCTTGAGCCCCTCGTAAAGCAGCTATTAGAATGCAATAAACTTCTAGTTACATTTTTTTGATAAAATGAACTTTTACATGCACGAAAACAGATTATCATGATATTCAATCCATACTAGACTTTTTTCTACTTAAGCACGAAGCTTGGTCCACCAAGAAATGCTTGTCTTTTTTCGGTTTGGCATGGCATCAAGAAATTAGCTTCATAGGTCGGATCATTGCATTGTCTTCGTGATCTAGAATCTGCGCATATAAAATGTCAAACGATCAGTACACAAGTGACAAGAAAATAGACCTCAAAATTTCTACATGGATATGGGGGTTTGCTATCTTCTTGGTTAGTTGACATTCTTGTGATGCTTCTAAATGCATGCATGCACATGATGGATGCGTAGGATCATACGCTGCATCTTGACTTTATCTCATGGCCTGTCTTACCTTACCCCACCCACTGAATCGTACTAGCCTTTGACTTTAGTTTAGAAGGTTGGATTTATTTTTCCTCTCATTGAATAAAGTAATCATCTAAAATGATAGTTTTGCAACCAGAGAAAAAGGATTGATTTTAAATGAAAATTTTGAAAGAAAATAGAGAATAGTTAAGCCATCAACTTATTCTCCTCCCAATTTTCCAAAAAATTATTAGTTGGGTCAGATGAACCAAGAACCACTAATAAATTTATTCTAGTGTGTGTTGCTATTACATATAAAAAGAAGAAAGAGGAGAGAAAAAGGATTGCTATCACACGTGTTGCCTTTTTGTTGGACTAGTCTATGGTGGATTTGATCTTAACTGATACTTTCTCAACTCTATGAAGCTTGGGCTCATATTTTTTTCAATTAATATTCACTTGTCTCTGGTTTCCGTCTCTATCCTCTCCCTCTCTTCCACTCACCTTATTAGTAAGATAGGGGATCCATGGATTTGAATTTATGACCACATGCATAGCTAAAGAAAATCAACAATTAAAATAAAATTTGAAGAACACAAATATATTCAATTAAATAGATATATTGTTTTATGAATTTAGTCATTTTAAGCAAATTATGGTATTTCAATAATCAGTTATTTTCATTAAAAGAAATCAATATTTTCTAGAAAATGAATAAAAAAATAAATATATTTTATATTCTTCATCTAATATTCTAAATCTTTACCGTGTAACATACTTAAAAATGTCAATACTCAAGCATATTATTTTCTTATATTATATTTAATTTCTCAATCTTCTTTATTTTAGATATTTTTTCTTTTTCTTTTATTTTCTTAAAAATAATTTGGTCCAATTAATTTGTATAATCATTGCAACAGTGATATGTTAAGCCAAACCCTTGGCCAAATTAACACAAGTCCGAGTTTACAAGTATGATAATTGGGGTAAGTCCTCCTCAAAAAGATAATTGGAGCAGGTCTGCAAACGGGACCAAAAATAATAATTAGAAAATATCATTTAGTTTAAATCATGTACAAAAAAATATTATTTAATTTGATTTTTAGAACTCTTTAGGTTCTCGGAGTTCAATTTTGGAAAACACTGCCAATATTTACATATATCTGCCTACAATAGGATCGTAGAACATAAGCAAATCTAGCACTAGCTTCTCTCATGTAGTTAAATCCATTGGGATTATCCTATTAATTAGGTTTATTAAAATAAAGATCCAGTCCGGTAATAAAAAGGATGAGATAAGAGCTTACGTGGCAATGGTAGACGTAACCCGGCTCCGCCGTTGCATCAAACGGAAACGGCGCATTCGTATCAATAAGCCTAAACTTCACCACCACCGTCGTCATGTATCCAGGCTCAATCTTCACCATATTTTTCCACGTCTTCTCGTACTCCGGCACCGGCAGCAACTTCCCCACCGCATGGCCCGTGACGTTACACTTAACGGCGTCATTGTTCGCCGTCATGCAATTGCTAAACGTCGTCAAGTCCACCAGCTCCGTCACTCTCACGGCCTGGAACGTCGCTAGGTGGAGATGCAACGGATGGTTATCCTCCGTTAGATTGATCACCTCCCACACCTCGGTGCTCCCCGGCCGCGGCGTCTCCGTCACCGGGTCCTCGAATCTCTTCCCGTTGATATAAAGGTGCGTCGGGTTCCCGGTCGAGCTCTGGTACTCATACATCGTAATGTATCTCCTCACCGTCGCCTCCCCCTCGTTGGCCGCCGGATAATTCACTAGGCTTGCCGGGATCCTCGAATTGTCGGTCGCCGTATCGGCCGATATGACGAACCTCATTACCTTGCCGTTGAGCTGGCCGGCAGCGGTACCATTGGGGTACGGGTAAGGTGCACTGTTGGTTAGCTCAGCAGTTGAGGTGGTTGATTTCGAGAAATCGATCACCACATCGAAGGTCTCCGCCGGCGAGAGGAGGATCGTCGGGCTGGCAACTGGCTTCGGCAGGTACGACGAGTCGGAGCCGACGACGTAAAACATTAGCCCGTTGGACAGTGCAAGCTTGAAGTAACGCGCATTGCTAGCGTTGATGATACGAAAGCGGTACTTGCGGCGCTGGACGGCGAGGAACGGCCAGGCCTTGCCGTTGACTGTGATGGCCTCGCCGAAGTACTCGGGCTGCCACTGAGGGTGGATGGAGGGGTTGTCGCCGGTGTTGTTCATATAGAGGGAGCCGTCGGTGGCGAAGCTCCGGTCGGCGAGGATGAGGTGGCGGTCGAAGTTGTCGCCGCTGGGGAGGCCGAAGGGGGCCTCGACGTGGGGGTTTCGGATGACGTAGGCGCCGATAAGGCCGGCGAGGAGGTTGGCGCGGGTGAGGCCGAGGGTGTGATCGTGGTACCAGAGGTTGCCCGGGTGCTGGACGTTGGGATAGGTATAGGTGGGCTGGGTCCATTTTGGGCCGGTGTCGCGATAGCCGGCGGTGAACCAGGCGAGGGGGCTGCCGTCAGACTGGGGCTCGTGGACGCCGCCGTGGAGGTGGACGACGGCTGGGACGCCGCCGTGCTTCGGTTTGGCTACCGGGATTGTGGGGTCCCATGGGAGGATGTGGCTCTGAGGAAGCTGGTTCTGCCACGTCACACGCAGTGGGACCCCCTGGAGGGCCTCGATGGTGGGGCCGGGGAACGTGGCGGTGTCCGGGCTGGTGCCAAATGTAAAAACGGTCGTCGCCGGCAAGTCTCGGTGGAATTTCTGCATGCGAAAAAGAGTTGTTATCAGATAATTTGATCATTTCCATTACCTGAAGACCATTTTAAAATAGCCTATTAGACACACCATGTTTTTGCCTTCTTCTGCACGTTCTTTCTTCTAGGTATGACATCTTTGACAACTTAAGACTGATAAGCACATATAAAACTCTAACGGAACCTTGCTGTTCTGAAAGGTGGATCCCTTTAGCGAGCATCAGTTGGGATAAATAAGAAGTCCAGAATATTATTGGCTTGTTCTAGCTACCAGAACAGCATGTAATTCTTTTAGACTTTTTTCTCTTAAATATAACCCTTTTTTTTCTGAGAAATGTTGTTTAACCAATATTGATGTTGTAACAGTGTTTTGATGAGAATATGCGACTAACTGCAGGCTAACGAGTCATGCATGTTTGAATCCAACAGACTTGTGTATTATATTAAATTGATTCCTAGAGCTAGGTCTAGCTATTTACGCATCTCTGGGGGCAAGATCGATTTGTCATTCATGCATGGTAATGCCTGAAATTTTGTCATGGCCGAAAAGTCCATGTAGTTGGCCATGGATGATCCTCTCTCTCTCTCTCTCTCTCTCTCTCTCTCACACACACACACACACACACACACACACACAAAAAAAAAAACTCTTAAATTGGTCTAGCTGCATGTCAGGAAAATTCAGGGTTTCAAGAATCCATCATATCGCCAAGATATTGTTGATAATAAGCAGACTAATATACGAATTAATCAGTAAACATTTAAGATTTCTATATATGTTTGTGGAACGCAAGGCAAAAGGATATCGGTCCTTACCCATTTCTTTTCGAACATGCCAATGGTGAGTGTAATGGGCTTCGGATATCCCTTTACGATTGAATAGCCATAGAGCTTAGGCATCTGTGGGAGGGGTTCAACGTACATTTGAAGAGAGCCGGCGACTTCCTGAAGGATTTGCTCGGTAATTGGAGATGGTGGGCTGGTCCCGGCCGCCAGACCGATGATTAGATAAAACATGCTCAACAGCAGCTGAGACCCCATTTCTGTATCTTTCCTGAGAAAAAAATAAAGAAATAAATCATGCAAAAGGTGTTTATAGATATAGAAACAAATACTAAATTGGAGCACCATAAGAGATACACTAATTGTGCTAGTGTCTGAACATGTGGCAAGCACAACTACATGATTGTAATGATGATGATGGTCGTAGTGATGCTATGGTGCTTGCCACATATTTTGATAAACATTGACAAAATAAAATATAATAAAGAAAGTACTGATGATACTGGTGGTCGTGTTAATGTAGTGGAGATGCTTTAAAAACTTGGGTCACACTATATGGTTAAATTTGTAATAATAAGTAGGCAACATGGATTCTGGAGCATGAGTACATCTTGCGAAGGCAATGAACAGCTAGCCAATCTTCTGAAACAAAGATTAACAGTGTTTGTAGCGGCCACCAAAGCTAATCAACTGTTTGTCTATCATAAGATAGTAATCATTTGTATTTGATAACAAAAGAACCTTCTTCTCAAGAAAGTTAGAGAACGTAAGTAGTCTTTGTACATGCGGTGATTGAAAATAATTGTGATAAGAAAAGGCCGCTAAACAAGAGAAAATAACCCGTAATTGTGATAAGAAAAGGTAGCTAAAGAAGGGAAAATAAAAGAAAGTTTGCTCAAGACCTTGCAGATAAAGAAGAAGTATAATGCTAGAGACGGAACGCAGAAACTAGTTTATGAAGGGGTAAAGCCCGATATGCATGGATGATGGATATAGGAGGCCACAAGCCCCTCCTTAAATATACGCGCAAAGAAGGCTACCCTGGACCCACATTGCATGATTGTTTACATGTATAAATTGACATAGTGACCGATTGCGTGCAAGTCAAAGGGGAAGACAAGCCAGCGATAACGATTTGGTCCAAGAGGACCTAGCAGAGTTCCCAATAATTGAAGCAACGAAGGGCCTCCAAAAACAACCGGCAACTATCGATGACATCCCGTGGTATTAGAATAGGAAGAACACAAAGAACTCGTTTGCTCCGCAGAAAATTATTTATTAAATTATTTTTTGAAAAATTATGACGTTTGATATATAGTATATAAAAAGTGATTCTTTCATATTTGGTTAGCCATGAGAAAGTAGTATATTACAGAATGGCTTATATTTGGTTCAATATTTACTTTTCTGAAAAAATTATGCAAAATATTTGTTATACTTTATAAATTAAAAGAAAAGATCTTGCCCCATTTTATTTAAAAATTGAAAATAATTTTGCAAAAAATATTATTCGAATTTTTAGCTGATGAAAATTGGACTTTCTTTTTTAAATCTTATTCCATGAAAAAACTACTTTTCTATTTCTTTTCTTTTGAAAACTCTAACTAAATATGAAATATTTTTTATTTTTTCGTTAATCATGCTTTTCTTCACCTTTTTCCATGAACCATATCAGTTCATATAGTTTAACACGGTATCATGATTCTTGCGATATAAAAAAAAAAGAAAAAAGGCTGTCCGTTCGGCTGCTCAACAAAACAATGAACGGGTGGAGATGGACGAAAAGGAGAGATGGAGAGGCATGCGGTCCAGCCAGGCGTTCCAACAAGTCTTCTTGAAGTGGTTAGAACATAATTTTTTTTCTCTTGAGAAAAATGGTCGGAATACAGTATCACGTACCTTCCTTGTTGAAACGTAGTCCCCATCATCATCGTCCGCGCAAGGCTTTACCCAATTTCAGTACTGCAGGGAGATTTTGGTACGTTAGCAATATATCATCTAAATAAACAAATAAATCTAAAATTATAATTAATAAATTTTTTTTAAAATAATATATATATATATATATATATATATATATATATGTATGTATGTATATCATTCGGCATCCAAATAATTTTATTTTAACATAAAATAAACCTATTCTAGCACAAAATAAATTTATTCAGTTAATAAATTTATATCATAAAATTTCAAATCCTACATATCTATTAATATTAAATTAAAAATAAAAGTAGAACAAAATAGCATGATTTAAGGTAGGTCGAAGCGCGTAAACGCTATCCCAAATAAGTATTTGTCCCCCACGTACGGGTCTCCTAGCAATCCTCCTTTGAGATACGACGACCCTACAACTTCTTCTTCGGCACGTCTCAGAAGAAGTTAAAGTGAACCCGATCGGACTTGCAAATCTAGCGAAGAAAGAAAGAAAATGATAAAATAATATATAAAAGAGCAAGAATAAAAATCACAAGAGGCTAGGAGGAGGAAGAACTTTTCTCCAGAATTTCTCCAATATTTTTCTCTAATTTTTCGTGTTTCGAATAGGATGAAATGGGGGGTATTTATAGGGGTGTTACCAGGGGCAAAAGGTGCGGACGCATCCGCGGTAAATAGGTGGGTGCTGGCTCATTTAATTCCCAGCAAAACGCTCGTTGGGGGTTTCCATTTTCAAATGCGCACACGGCTCGAGACTTGGCTGCGTGCGCATTTAAATTTTTCCATCAATCCTATACAAAAAATTAAATAATTTTAAAATCCAAATAAAATGCTGGATATCTTATATTATTTGGATTTCTAAGACACATCAGCACCTCCTAGGAGAAAGATATATCTTGTGGTGGATTTAACATCTAAGGTTTCGTTGATCCAGTTGACATCACTATAGCCTTCTAAAACAGTAGGAAACCCACTAAAGTGCAAACTATAGGATTTGATACCCTTAAGATATCTAAGGATCATCTCCAATGCTGTCTAGTAATCTCTATTTGGATTAATAGTATATCTGCTAAGTCTATTCACAGCATATGCTATATTTGGCCTGGTGTAGTTTGCTAGGAATCCTAGTGAGCCAATGATTTAAGCATATATGCTTTGAATGATAGAAATTCCTAAGTTCTTCTTAAGGTGTGTAGAGGGATCAAAGGAAGTAGAGACATGCTGACAATCGGAATAATTAAATTTATTGAGTATCTCGTCAACATAATGACTTTGGGATAACTCAATTCTATTTGCACTTCTAATTATTTAGGTATTTAAAATTAAGTCAGCTTGTCCCAAGTTTTTCATATCAAACTTATGACTTAAAGAATTATTTTACTTCATCAACTATCTGAAGATCTGTCCCAAAGATTAGTATATCATGTACATAGAGGCACAAGATCGCAAGTTTATTTCCAACTCTCTTATAGTATACACATTTTTTGGCACTCTTGGTTGTGTAATAGATATCATATAGCCTCTCAGAAAGGGCACCTAGGATTCTATGGATGCAATGATAGTCTATCTCATCATGTGTCCAAGAGGGTGTGCTGGTGGAGGCAGAAGGTTCAATGTTGAAGAAGGTTGACTTTTGGCGAGTAGCATATCGTGAAGTAGTTGGGTTGGACCCGTTATCCACTTCAGTAGTGCTTTCACCTATAGCTGAGATCAACCCTAATGTGGTGAGCCAGAACCACATTTGGTTCTGCCACCTCCTAAAGTTATTACCATCAAATTTTTTAGGTTTGACACTAAGGTGGTCACTAGTGTTTGAGGCTATAGGTTTAAGGTTATAGAGAAGGGACAAAAACCTGAATGAAGGCAAAAAGTCTATGTCAAAAGATTGCACTAATATTTATATTGAACTTTGGATATCTAATTGATATATCCAAAAAAGTAATAGCAGATCAACTCCAGATCGGTGGTGGAGCACTGGGCTCACTTAAGTATCAGCCTTTCTTAGGCACATATGCCTTTTTGACAAGCTTTTCTTTAACACTATTATTTAGTAGATATAGTCACTAGAAATCACACAAATTCAATTTTTAGAAAAATCTAAGTGCAAACTTAAATTTATTATTATGGATCAACTAATTTTCGAATTTTTTGTTTGAATTTTCCGAATTAGTAACAATTGATTACTAAATTTAATGATAGCAAAATAATTATTGTAATTGAAATCTAATTTATCAATTCAATAAATTATATATATTAGAATTGATTTATTGCCTTATTAGAATAATTGATTACTAATTTAGTGCAGCAAATCAATTATTGTAATTGAGATCTAAAATGTCAATTCAATGAATTATAAGATTTATTATCTTAATTGATTGAGATCTAATAAGTCAATTCAATGAATTAAATTATTATGTATTAACCAATTTCCGAATTTTTCATTTGAATGGGATCTGGAAATTACTCCTTGAGGAGTGCAAATGGAGCTATAATAAACCTCTTGGAGGTTAAGCAAATTATTTTTTTATAGAATAATTGATTATTAATTTTTAATTAAAATATAATATGTCACAATTGTAATAAAGGATTTAATGAATTATATATTACTAACAAAAAATGAACAAACACTTCTTTGGATTGTTAGCAACATATCATATAAATAAACAAATGAATCTAAAATTATAATTAATGGAAAATATTAAAAAGAATAATATATATATATATATATATGTATATCATTCGACATTCAAATAATTCTATTTTAACGCAAAATAAATATATTCTAGTACAAATTAAATCTATTCAATTAATAAATTTATATTATAAAATTTCAAATCCTACAGATCTATTAATATTAAATTAAAAATAAAGGTAGAAGAAAGTAGCCTGATTTAAGGTAGGTCGAAGCGCGTATACGCTGTCCCAAAGAAGTTTTTATCCTCACGTACGGGTCTTCCGGCAATCCTCCTCTAAGATACGACGACCCTACAACTTCTTCTTCGGCATGTCTCGGAAGAAGTCAAAGCGAATCCGATTGGACTTGCAGATCTAGCGAAGAACGAAAGAAAAGGATAAAATAAAATATAAAAGAGCAAGAATAAAAATCACAAGAGACTAGGAGGAGGAAGAACTTTTCTCCAGAATTTCTCCAATATTTTTCTCTAATTTTTCGTGTTTCGAATAGGATGAAATGTGGGATATTTATAGGAGTGTTACCGGGGCAAAATAGTCTTTTTTGCGGACGCGTCCGCAGTAAATACGCTGGTGCTAGCGCATTTAATTTCCAGCAAAATGCCCGTTGGCGTTTCCATTTTCAAACGCGCTCACGGCCCGGCCGCGTGCGCATTTAAATTTTTCCATCCGGGTGCACGCACATTTAAATTTTTCCATCAATGAGTTAGTGTTAGGATGAGGATGGATATTTGGAAAACTAATTGGTTGAACCAGGTCATCGTCCGTGGATTGCTCCTCCTCTCCTAGCTAGGAACTTTCCGCAGAGTCTCCCATCCACACGCTCCACCTCCCTCCCTTTCTCCATTGCTCCCCTCACCATCTGACACAGCACAACCACATCATCTTCCATGAACTCAACTACAGGTCTTTTTCCTGCCATGATCTCCAACACCAGCACCCCGAATGCACACACATCACGCTACTCATGTTATTTTCACGATCCTGCATGCAAATTCTGGTGCCATGCATGTACCCAAGAGCACTCCCTATTTCGCTAAAACTATAACGGTCCAACTTTGGTATAGCAGCTTAGAATAAGAATAAGCTCGGCCTGTTTGGTAAACATGCAGGTTCTTCTGGGCTAGGCTCATTTAAATCGAGGTAAGCAAGGCATGATCTAATCCACTTCTAACCGAGAAGAGAGAGCAAGCAAGGAACTGTTATTGGTTGTATATAGTGTAATTGTTGCTTTTAAACACTGTTTGGTTGTCTATAACTTTTTTCCCCCTAAAATAGTTAGCTACTAACACATGATTTCTGTGAAATACGTTCTATGGAAAAATGGAAGAAGTTGTCTTTTTATAAAGTTTGTGTAGATTTTGTAACGTGCCAATTTTGATAAAAACAAATTTTATAAAAACAACCAAATAATTATTATTGCAAACTCAATCATTTTAATATTTTTATGAAGTTATTTTAGTAAAAATTATCAACCAAACGGTCCTTAAAGAGCATTTGTGTAGTTGTGGTTTTTCTAAGAGGGGATTCCTTTATAAAACTTGGGACTTGTAATATATTTTTGTGGTGTTTGACATGCAAATTATTTATTACATGGGTAGGCAAGTCTTCCTTTCATTTTCATTTCAAAGTAGTGGAGCAATGGTTGTGAAATGGATGGTGCAAGGTCAATTTTGGCAGGCCCATTAGGTATATGTAGGACCGTCAATGGGCAAGCATTGATTGCAACGACAAAATTTTCAACAAGCACTATGTGGTATTTTGTGAAATAAGACCCTCAGACTCGAGGTTCCATTTTAAGCAGCCCCAAACTATAAAATGTTGAGAGCTAATTGAGGAATTCATTAAATAGATTGGATAAAGATTGATATATATTTTTTTTGGTTCAAAAGTAGAACGTATTGAGAAAATCATATGACGATTGATGCAAAAGCCATTGAACTTTGGAGAGCATTCATATACAGGTTGCCCTAGCAAGCTTTTAAGTGGACACACAAAATGCCTGTTTCATACCCACGAACTTGCCATATGGCTTGAAAGGACTCACCATAATTAACACAATATTGGCGAGTCAATTATATGTTAAGTTGCCAAATCAGCATAAATGTGCCTTAAATAGAAATATGGAATCCAATACAAAAAAACATATTTGGTTATCCTTTTTTTTTCTTAAATAACTTTTATTATTTTTGAAAAAAATGAAAGTTAAAAATTTGTACTTTCAGTTTCTTTAAAGGTAGGTTTCCATCCTCCTCCTCCTTGAGCATTGACGGCCATCTTTTTGCCCGATGCCAAGCTATCCCTCATCCTCGGCTGCGTTGCTGGTTCTATTCCCACTTTCATTTTCTTGGCCACTCCCTCGACTGCCTCCCTATCTAATATCGAGTTCTTCCTTATTCTCGACCACGTCATCAGCCCTATCACCTCCCTCTCATCGACAGCTCTCATTGTGCAAAAAAAAAAGAGAAAAAGATCACATATATTTTCTATTATCAGATATCTGAAAAAATAGAAATAACAATTTTATTTTCATATTTAAAAACAATGACAACGTTCCCAAACGCGGCCTAATGCATTTATTTTTTTCAGGCGATCTTTTGCTATCTCACCCATTTCAAATATATGAAGCAAATGAATATTTCAGAAATAAATGCAGCCTAATTTTCTTTCTCCGTTGCACATCACTCATTCAGGATCACCAATTCCTTTCTTTCTAAACGATTCTTTTATGCGCATTCTTCCATTCGTAACCAACTAATAACATCCAATGTAACGATACCCATATCCTTACCTCTGAATCAACGGCCTAATGTCCTTGGTGATTGGTCTCTTAAAAGAAGGGCGCGTATCACGATCTCATTTGGATTGGATGGAAGCTTTGATACCGAGGCAATTTGAGTCAACCTTTACAAAAAAAAGTCAGCCTTCAAACTCGTTTCCCCTGTCCAAATAGCTTGTCAAAAATGAATCCTCTTTCCATTCCAGATCTCAGCCCTCAATCTGTATTTGAAGAGATTTCTCGTCCTCAGTGATCCCTTCCAAAACCAAGGTACCATATCCGTTGTCTGCATCTTAAATCCACAGGCTCTTACTCTCGGGTAATATCTTTTACGTAACATTGATGTAAGCATGCTATGATGTATATTTTATTCTTTATATATTGTATTAGAGAATATCAAAATGTATGTTAACTGGAAAAAGTTGCGATAAACTTTCATCAAATTTAGATTATAGAGCACTGCTATTGAACTCCTCCTTAATTCCTTGTGCTACGTGGCAACTATTGGTAGATGAGCGTGGCAAGGTGGCTGGGCTGCTTGCTAGGGCAATGCACCTTACAATGTCCTTAAATGTAAGATGGATTTGGACAATAAAAAGACATGTTTCTGGTTGCTATCAGGAGTCTCATTTGATCGAAGCAAGACAAGCATGGCCCAAGAGAAAAGAGGAAGATATGCACAAGGACAAAATTAAGCTACAAAACCTATATAAACTGATCTTAATCTATGTCCACCAAAATAAAACTAGAAGAGCTTCTGGAAGTTTGGCTGGTGTCAAGTTGACGGTCCACGTTGCGGGCAGAACGTATTTGGGCTGGCCCAACAAGCCCAAGGTGAACCTCCAGCTGCGCATTATTGATGATTATCCATTTTTTTCACATCCACCTAATTTCAGAACCTAATTTCAAATGATATGTATTAATTTCAAAGCAACCTCTCGTGACAACAAAATTCTAAGGACGTTATGTGAGGGGTTACCCATCAATATTTATATGTATTAATCTTATAGCTGCAAGCTTACGAAACCAGTTTTTGGCAGTACCATGTTTCTACAAACAAGAAAGAAAGAAAATAAAACATTGTTTTAGTATATAGTTTTTAAGGGAAATTTTTTAAGGTTCACTTATGCTGACTTGGCACCTTAGCATTCAACCAACTCTTAAATATTGTATTAATTATCACAATCTACATCAGTCCCCATATGGCAAGTTCGTGTTTATGAAACAGACATTACCTAGCATAAGTTATTTCTAATGGATGGTTTTACGGATGATAGAAGACAAGAGTCTCAATTTTTGACAATCTATTTGGATGCGAGAGACCATGTTTTTTGGTGGAATCAGGATCCCACGGCCGTGCTCCATTGAGGGCGCGTGTGAGCTCCACCATTCTTCGGCGATCGATGAGAGGGAGGAGGATATATAGGATTAAGTGTTAAATACCCGGCATCAAGTGCTCATCACAAAGGCAGCTGGTTGTATTCTTCTACAACCAACATGCAGACTCAAGTAGCTAATTAGCTGAGTATAATTTTACTTCCAATTGGTTCAATCATAATCCACCTAGATCTTGTTCCCCTAGTTGGAGGGGTATATGTTTTTGTTGGTGTTATTACTCAAGATAGCTTTATATGGGTTCAAGGGATAGTGTAAGCATCCTGAATGACCAAATGGTTCCTACATCTGCTTCAACAGCTAACATGAACGTGAAGTTTTTGAGCAAGCGAAGGTTTCTATTCAATATGATGGCCAATAGAATATTGATTTGTTGAAATGATGTTTCCATGAGGGGATGGTCAAGAAAATCCTTCAGCTACCTAGATGGCATTTTGGAAGTCGCGACCAACTCCCATGGGTAATCTACCAGTCCGAGATCTGCACAGAGGAAATATAAACGGGGAAGACTAGAAGAATAGGGCTGCATGCATGCTGATCACGTATCTTGGTTTTTCCTTCTTGCCCCCACTCGTCAGTCATGGTCTTAGACAACCCACGTACAATCACGGCATGTATCATCGGGAGAATAGCTTTCAAACAGCGTATATGAATGTCGAAAGCCAAAGCAGTACGGCAAGAGTATATGAACGCCTCAAAAACAAGTTGTTAAGGCATGAGTATTCCTTGTTAAAAGGATGGCCATCAAGTTGGATTACTCTAGCTCGCTCTAGCTGATCCTTCGATGTTTGACTTAAGAGAGAGTTTGATGATATGGGAGAAAGAGAAGGAATCTGATAGTAAAATTTGAGGGGTGAGAGTCTCGTACTTTTCATGCAGAGGTTCTGGCCATGGAATTTAGAGTCTCCTTGGGGATCGTGCTCCGATTGTCGCATGTTGTAACTGATTGAGGTCATGCAATAATCGTTGAGAGTCGTTCCATAATTGTTCAGGGTTTGTGCTATAACTTTCTGAGGTCGTGTTGTAACCGTTTAGGAACATGCTTTACGTAATTGGCTTCAAGGCTATTGTTATTGGCTTTAACTCTTAGCATGATGGAAGGAACATGCTTCCATAAGAAGCGGTAGGGTCATTGCTCGAAATAAGAGAGCTCTGGATGGTCTGGGATGGCTGCTGAGCTGACTGTTTGGCTAAGTTGCGAAACTTCATTTGGTGTGTTGGGCGATGTGTGACCTTGGAGGTTAGCTACTTTTGGACCTCTCGATTTTACTTGTAGATTGGTCAAAGTTGATGTAGCTTGATTATATCAAAGAGTGTATCTCGGCTACCACGTCAGTTGTGAGCTGGACGAATTTGTTCATACTATATCATTGGGCTTATTTTTGCCACATCATCTGTAAATTATATTTTTTCTCTATATCCCCATTGCTAACTTGTTAGCAATATATCATATAAATAAACAATAATTCTATTAATTCAATTAATGGAAAATCTTAAAGGGAATAATATACATGCATATCATTCGGCATCCAAATAATTCTATTTTAATGCAAAATAAATCTATTCTAGCACAAAATAAATCTATGCATTTAATAAATTTATATTATAGAATTTCAAATCCTACAAATCTACTAATATTAAATTAAAAATAAAAGTAGAAGAAAGTAGCCTGATTGAAGGCAGGTCGAAGCGCGTAGACGCTGTCCCAAAGAAGTATTTGCCCCCACGTACGGGTCACCCGGCAATCCTTCTCGGAGATACGACGACCCTACAACTTCTTCTTCGGCACGTCTCGGAAGAAGTCAAAGCGAACCCGATCGAACTTGCAGATCCAGCAAAGAACGGAATGAAAAGAACTAAATAAACTGAATAAAAACGTAAAAATAAA
This sequence comes from Phoenix dactylifera, assembly GCF_051530095.1. Taxonomy (NCBI): domain Eukaryota; kingdom Viridiplantae; phylum Streptophyta; class Magnoliopsida; order Arecales; family Arecaceae; genus Phoenix; species Phoenix dactylifera. Next base: position 26,399,248 of record NC_143194.1, read on the forward strand.
ATTTGGAAGTGGCTAAGAGGGAGAAGAATTTTTCCACTATTTTTCTGAAATTTTTCGTGTTTCCAAAGAGATGAAATCAAGGGGTTTAAATAGGGATTTTTACAGGGGCCGTTTGGTCATTTGCGGACGCGTTTTCAAACGCGTCCGTTTTCAAATGCGTAACGCCCGCTGGGCGTTACCTTTTCTCAAACGCGCACGCGGCCCGAGATTTTGGCCGCGTGCGCATTTAAGTTTTTTTTTTTCAACAATCCCCCACAAAAAAAAAAACTTAAATAATTTTAAAATCAAAATAAAATGCTGGATATCTTATATTATGTAATAGGTGTAGGTACCTTTCGGTTTGAACCTTCACTTAGTGACAATTGATTACATCTGTGGAGCCAAGGTGGTCTTAACCTTGAACCTCGGTCCATGGCTCAGATTAAATCAACAACACACATAATATAGCCCGATCTGGGTTCTAAGCGGGTTGCGCTGTTATGGCCATGCGCAGATATCTATCATGTGCTTTTTAGGGAATCGCCCATTTCCCATAATCGCGGCCTCACGACTGCACATATAGGTGAGTCCTAATAAGGAAGCTAGCAAGGAAGCTCCTGCCTCTTGGGTCTCGGACTCATTAAGAGTTATACAAACGAACTCATCCTACCGCTTGCTTTTATGAGCACTAGCGCCATAGGGATGAGGAAAACATGAAATAGTGCTCCTCTTAGTCACACTCCGGTTTGTTTCTACCCATTGAACCTTTTAAGGTTGGGTTCCCACCGTGGTGATCTATCTTTATGGGCTAAGCCCCATCCCCCTCGACGACTCTAGAACTACTGTTCTAGACAAGCCTTTAGTAAGCTGATCAGCCAAGTTATTTTCTGATTTAACAAAATTTAAGGCAACAACATTATTTTTCAATTTATATCTTAATGATTTATGACGCACTTTTAAGTGCCTGTTCATTTTTACATTGGCATTTTCTTGGTTGCACTTATCTATTGCAGATTTACAGTCACAATGTAAGGAGACAGGTGGTAAAGGTGACTCATCTACAGGAAGGTCTATTAGTAGATCTCTGAGCCACTCAGCCTCAATGCTAGTAGTGTCTAAAGCTATCATTTCAGACTCCATGGTACTCCTAGATATCAAGGTTTGTTTGGTGGATTTCCAAGACACAGCAGCACCTCCTAGGAGAAAGACGTATCCTGTGGTGGATTTAACATCTAAGGTATCGCTGATCCAGTTGGCATCACTATAGCCTTCTAGAACAGCAGGAAACCCACTAAAGTGCAAACTATAGGACTTGGTACCCTTAAGATACCTAAGTTTCTTCTTAAAGATCCATTTGCACCCTATAGTTTTACAACCAGGAGGAAGATCAGTCAATTCCCAAGTATGATTTTGGATAATTGACTGCATCTCATTATCCACAGCTTCTCTCCAAAAAGGTGAATCCAAGGATTTCATTGCGTCCTCAAAGGTAGTTGGAGAGTCCTCTATAAGAAAAGTATAGAAGTCATCTCCAAATGTTTTCTCTACCCTGGATCTCTTACTCCTTCTAGGATCTGCTTCTACTTCTACTTCAATTGTCCTTATTTTACTAGAGCTACTAGCTATACCACTATCTACTCTAGTCTTAAGTGGAAAGGTGCCTTCAAAATATGTTGCATCTCTGGCTTCTATGATGGTGTTGTTACTAATATCACTTTCTTCTGAATTTATCACTAGAAATCTATTGGCATTACTATTGGCTGCATAACCTATGAATATGGCATCCACTGTTTTAGGCCCTATTTTCTTTCTCTTAAAATCAGGTATTTTAACTTTTGCCAAGCACCCCCACACTTTCAAATAGCTAAGATTAGGTTTTCTATGTTTCCAAACTTCATATGGTGTTAGATCATTATTTTTAGAGGGAATCCTATTAAGGATATAACAGGCTGAAACAAGAGCTTCCCCCCACAAATTTTCTGGCACTCCTGAGCTTATAAGCATGGAGTTCACCATATCCATTAAAGTCCTATTCTTCCTTTCTGCTACTCCATTTGATTGGGGAGAATAGGGTGCAGTCACTTCATGAATGATTCCATGATCTTCACAAAATTGAGTTATATCATTGGATGTATATTCACCTCCCCGATCTGATCTCAGAATTTTAATTTTCTTTTCTTGTTGGTTCTCAGCTTCGATCTTAAATATTTTAAATTTGCTGAGCACCTCATCCTTGGTTTTAATTAGATAGATATAACAGAATTTGGATAGATCATCTATGAAGGTCACAAAATATTTGTTACCTCCTCTAGAAGTTCTACCAGAGTCACAAACATCACTATGGATCAACTCTAATAGATCTGAATCCCTATTAACGGATTTAAAAGGCTTCCTAGGGAGTTTAGCTTCTACACAAATTTGACATTTCTCATGGTTCTTAAGATCACTTTTTGGTATTAGATTTAGGTTCATAAGTTGCTTAATTGAATTATAATTTACATGACCTAATCTACCATGCCAAATAGAAGGGGGTTCTATATTCATAATCAAATGATTTTCATTTATTAAAGGAGCTATTACATTCAACTTGAACAATCCTTCACTAAGGAATCCTTTTCCAATAAACATAACACCATGAGAAATTACAACCTTATTGGACTCAAAGACAAGACGAAAGCCTTGCTGGACAAGCAAAGAACCACTAATGAGGTTTCTCCTAACAACTGGAACATGTTGGACGCCGTGCAGTGACAGGACTTTTCCAGAGGTAAGCTTTAAGTCCACACGTCCTACTCCTAACACACGTGCCTCCGAGCTGTTTGCCATGATCACAGCTCCTCCACTTGAGATCTGGTAAGAAGAAAACCAGGAACGATCCGAACAAATATGAATACCAGCTCCGGTATCAATCCACCAATCTAGTGCTTGTAAAGTCATGTTAACTTCAGGAGTGAAGGAAACAGACCTGAAAGCTGTCTCAGAGGAGCCAGCGCCGGAAGTCACCATGTTGACTTGAGCACTGGATGTGTGTGGACCCTTCTTCTTAGATTGAAGAGGTGCAGTCTTCTTATAGAAGCACTGTGGAGACAAATGGTTGGTCCGACCACACACATAACAGAAACGAGCACCACCTTCCTCTTTCTTCTTCTTCTGCTCCTGGGATTGAATAGGCTTCCCATTGTAGTGGTGGTTAGGGTTTCTAGGGTTGTAGGGTTTCTTCTTGAAATTCTTACGGAAGGGTCGGTTCTGATTTTTCTTAGGAGGAGCTTCTACATTATATGCATTATTTTTAGATCCAGTAGAGGTATTATTTCTGAGCCTATGCTGCTCTTCAATTCTAATGGAGTTTAAGACTTGGGTTAGGGTGAGAATTCCTTGGGTATGGCTCAGGGTCTTAGCAAAATCAGACCAGGAAGTAGGTAGTTTATCTATCAAACAGGCTACCTGGAATGATTCATCCAAATTGGTTCCATTAGCCCTAAGCTGGTGGATCAGGGTTTCAAATTCATGAATTTGGTCATTCATAGGCTTTGAGTCCACCATCCTAAACTTATTGAAATCGGAGGCCTTGAACCTCTTTACCCCAGCATCATCAAGACCATATTTGCTATCTAGGGTGTCCCAGAGTTCTTTGGCACTCTTGGCTGTGTAATAGATATCATACAGCCTCTCAGAAAGAGCACCTAGAATTCTATGGATACAATGATAATCTATCTCATCAGGTGTCCTAGAGGGTGTGCTAGTGGAGGCAGAATGTTCAGTGTTGGAAGAGGTAGTTGGGTTGGACCCGTTATCAACTTCGGTCGTACTTTCACCTATGGCTGAGATTAACCCTAATGTGGTGAGCCAGAACCGCATTTGATTCTGCCACCTCCTAAAGTTATGGCCATCAAATTTTTCAGGTTTGGCACTAAGATGGTCACTAGTGTTTGAGGCCATAGGATCAGGGTTACAGAATAGTGACAGAAACCTGATTGAAGGCAAAAAAATCTATGTCAAAAGGTTGCACTAATATTTATATTGAACTTTGGATGTCTAATTGATATGTTCAAAAAACTAATAGCCAGATCAGCTCCAGATCGGTGGTGGAGCACTAGGCTCACTTAAGTACCAGCCTTTCTTAGGCACGTATGCCTTTTTGACAAGCTTTTCTTAGACACTATTAGTTAGTGGATATAATCACTAGAAATCACACAAATTCAATATTTAAAATAACCTAAATGCAAATTTTAAATTAGATATTGTGGATTAACTAATTTCAAAATTTTTCGTTTGAATTTTCCGAATTAGCAATGATTGATTACTAATTTAGTAGTAGCAAATCAATTATTTTAATTGAGATCTAAAATATCAATTTAATGAATTATATGTTAGATTTGAATTATTGCCTTATTGAAATAATTGATTACTAATTTTATGGCAAATCAATTATTGTAATTAAGATCTAAAATGTCAATTCAGCGAATTAAAATATTTATTCCTTTATTAGAATAATTTATTGAGATCTAATAAGTCAATTCAATAGATTAACTATTATGTATCAACCAATTTCCGAATTTCCCGTTTGAATGGGATCTGGAAATTACTCCTTGAGAAGTCCAAATGGAGGTATAATAAACCTCTTGGAGGTTAACCAAATTATTAACTCTTTAGAATAATTTATTATTGATGATGTGCTAGCAAAAACAATTATTGCAATTAAAATCTAATATGCCACAATTGCAATAAAGAATTTAATTAATTATATATTACTAACAAAAATAAATACTTCTTTGGATTGTTAGCAATATATCATATAAATAAACAATAATTCTATTAATTCAATTAATGGAAAATCTTAAAGGGAATAATATACATGCATATCATTCGGCATCCAAATAATTCTATTTTAATGCAAAATAAATCTATTCTAGCACAAAATAAATCTATGCATTTAATAAATTTATATTATAGAATTTCAAATCCTACAAATCTACTAATATTAAATTAAAAATAAAAGTAGAAGAAAGTAGCCTGATTGAAGGCAGGTCGAAGCGCGTAGACGCTGTCCCAAAGAAGTATTTGCCCCCACGTACGGGTCACCCGGCAATCCTTCTCGGAGATACGACGACCCTACAACTTCTTCTTCGGCACGTCTCGGAAGAAGTCAAAGCGAACCCGATCGAACTTGCAGATCCAGCAAAGAACGGAATGAAAAAGAACTAAATAAACTGAATAAAAACGTAAAAATAAAATTTGGAAGTGGCTAAGAGGGAGAAGAATTTTTTCAGAATTTTTTCACTATTTTTCTGAAATTTTTCGTGTTTCCAAAGAGATGAAATCAAGGGGTTTAAATAGGGGTTTTTACAGGGCCGTGCGGACGCGTTTTCAAACGCGTCCGTTTTCAAATGCGTAACGCCCGCTGGGCGTTACCTTTTCTCAAACGCGCACGTGGCCCGAGATTTTGGCCGCGTGCGCATTTAAGTTTTTTTTTTTTTCAACATAACTCATATATCATTCTTTTCTTAGTTACATGTGCAGAAGCATGTGCACTCTAACTAGTTTGCAGTAACATTCGTATAATTGATGTCGATTGTTGGAATGGAAATCCAATAAAATAAACTGATTAGCCATTACAAAACTAAGATTGAAGGATGATAGAGAAAGATAGCTCTAATTCCATGGTTATCAAGAAACGAGGAGATTTGATTGTGACTGGTTATTGGTCCCATGGCTATTATTTCCTTTTATTTTGAAGTACATATATCTTCAAAAGATGCGAGAGGGCACATGGGGGTAATTATGCTATGGGCCAATATGTAAAAGTATGGAAGCTGCTAGGTATATCATGTGAGAGACTCTTAACTCTTTCAATGGTGAAATTAGGTAAGGACATTTTCTTTTATTTTTGAGGTACATATATTTTTTCAAGATGAGAGAGGCTCATGTGGTTGGTTATGATATAGGAGGTATGAAGCTGCTAAATACATCATGCGAGAAAGTCTAGATTTTCCAACGGTGATATTAGATAAAGATATTTTTTAAAAAAATTTTAAGCACAAAATTTTTTAAAAGAATGAGAAGGGCACAAGTGGATGGTTGCAATATGGGCCAGCACAGTAATATTTAGTTCCCATGCTTTGGGGATTCTGGTGGAGACACATTCCAGCTTCATGTCAGATCTGCGATCGATAAGATTACGACCATCTGTAAATACTCTTCCACAAACCAACATCCAGCTTAAGCTTTACCGAATGCTAGAATTCTCACTTGGGTGCCCCCACCCCCCGGTTTTCTCAAGTTGAACTTTGATGGCAGTGTGGCGGCAGATGGGAGGTCTGGAGGGGCTGGTTTTGTGATCAGAGACCACCGTGGCAGCTTGGTTGCAGCGGGAGGGCGTCATATACCAGGTCTTACCGTTGTTGGGGCAGAGCTGCGAGCTGCCTGGGAGGGGATTACCTATACGAGACGGGTGCTCGGTGCTGAGCGGGTGTACATTGAGGGAGATTCATCGACGGTGATCGAGTGGATTCGGTGTGTTGACCGGTTTGGGGATGGCCACCCACTCATTTGCGATACCCGCAGGCTGGTTGCTGAGCTAGGCGAGCATCAGATTGCACATGCTTATCGGGAGGCGAACAGGGCTGCAGACTGGGTCGCCTCCTATGTTGCATGACATTCTGGGGAGTTCTTGTGGACATCCATAGCAGAGCTCCCGCCCCCTTTGTACTCTTTCCTTTCTTTTGACTTGGCAGGATGTACTCAGATTAGAGCTATATGAATTGCCGTTCTCACCAAAAAAAAAAAAAAAAAAAAAAAATGCTAGAATTCTGGACAAGCCCGGCACGCGAGATAAAAAGTGGCATCATTTTGAGTCGCGGGTTGAGACAGCGTTGGAGTTATGTTTGTTATTAGAGGCCAGAACTACAGATTGATTGCCGCGGAAGATACGTCCCTTTGAGACTCTAGTTTTTGAGTGGAGCTTGGTGCGGTGTCGGAAAAACTCTTCCATGCGAGACGTGTATTGAAGGTTGGGTATAGAGACTCAGCCGCATACTGGAAGAGGGGTGAGGGGAGCAAAGCATCTATTACTAGGTGACATCTAACTGCTGCTGAGAAAATGTAGTGCTTTTCAGGCCGTACATATGTATTATGGAGCGAACAAAGCTTCTGAAGAGATTTTTTGGACCCGGCACGATTCTATTTTTGTGCCGTTATATCTTCTTTTTTTTTCCGTTGATTTGGCTTGCTGTGTTCACGCGAGCCTGCGTCGCCCGTGCGAACCGGCTACCTAACCAGGGTTCGGGTTGTATCTTTCACGCGACAGAATGGCTGATCTTTCGCGATGTCGGCCGTGAGATCGGACATGACGCCTGGTTTCATCGTCTTTATTTGGTTTTTTTGCGTCAGATCTCAAAGGACAAACACAGAGAGGAGGTAGACGGCCCTCGCCTCCCTCGCCTCCATCATGGCCTGTCGTCCCCGAGCCCTCGTCCTGCCCCTCAACGGGTTCGCCGCCAGCGCCAAGAAGCTGGAGGTGCCGATAGAGGACAGAGAATAAGATGGACAACTCGGGGAAGAAGATCGACATTCTCTTTCCCTTCCTTTCTCTCTTTCTTCATCCAACCTAGGGAAGAAGATGGACAGACAAGAACAATAAGAGGGTTCACCTTCCGATCTATGGAGCGGATGGAGGAGACCTCAGGGACGGGATCTCTTCCTCCCTCTCTCTCTCTCCCTCTCTCTCTCCATCTTGCTCGGGGAGAAGATGGACGAACTTGAAAAAGGGTTTTCACTATGGTGAAAAAACGTTTTGCTTTCTTGTGATTGGGCAGGATGTACTCAAGTTAGAGCTATATAAATTGTCGTATTTTTTTTTATAAAAAAAAAACCCGAGTCACGGAGCTTCCCTCTCTCCGTGTCGTTATGGAGCACGTCCTGATCTCAAAGACTATTTCGCAATCTGACGGTCCAGCGCGCCAAAGAACATCAATCATTCTTTCGCGCGAAAATGCAACCGGACCCCACCTAGCCAGGGCAACCGCGTTCGGTTTATAGAATAAGCCTCAAACTGCAACGCCCTCACTCTACTCTCTTCTTCTGGTGTTCAATCTCCCCTCTCCTCCAAAGAATGGCGGAGCTCTCGGAGACGTACGCGTGCGCGCCCTCGACGGAGCGCGGCCGCGGGATCCTGATCTCCGGCGATCCCAAGACCAACTCCATCGTCTACACCAACGGCCGGTCGGTGATCATCCGCCGGCTAGACGCCCCCCTCGAGTCGTCCATCTACGGGGAGCATGCCTACCAGGCAACAGTCGCCCGCTTCTCCCCCAACGGCGAGTGGGTTGCCTCCGCCGACGTCTCCGGCACCGTCCGGATCTGGGGCCGCCATGGCGACCGCGCTCTCAAGAACGAGTTCCGCGTCCTCTCCGGGCGCATCGATGACCTCCAGTGGTCCCCCGACGGCCTCCGGGTCGTTGCCTCCGGGGATGGCAAGGGCAAGTCCTTCGTCCGCGCTTTCATGTGAACTCCCCTTACCTTCCCCCTTTGAGAGATGATCCCTTTCTTCATTTATGCATTCTGGGTCGATTTCTACGTCCTGGCTCTTTTCTCGATAGTTGGATCTAGGGTTTCTTGATTTATGTTTTCTGACTCGATGTTTACGTCTTGGTCATTTTCTTGATTGTTAGGTCTAGTGTTTCTTTTGATCTTGAAACGGAATAATGATGGATTTAAGAAGAAAAAAGTAGTTCTAATTCGAGGGCAAGTCCTTGGCCCGTGCTTTAACGAGATATCCCTTTTTCCTTGTGATCGATCCTTCTTTATGATTTCTGATTCAATTCTTGATTGTTGGCCGGTTGCCATTGTTTTGCTTGATCTGATTCCTCGGAATAGAATTATTGTAGGTTTAAAAGAAAATGATAATTTTATTTGGATTATTTCTCATTACAGAGCTTAGGTACTAATGCTCATTTGGAAGAACTTATTAATCTAAATTTTTATGCCCTTCAGATGAGTGTTCCTCATTTCTTCTGCTCGAAATTTAAAAAAAGGAAAAATATATTTCTTCAGATAAATTCGAATTTTTTTTATTCTTCGAGTCTTGATTGTATCTTCCAATAAGTCGGCACCAGACATAAGGAGACTAAATGGGTGGCTGCAATGAACTTTAGGCATTCTAAATGTAGATCTGGGGGTACAATCACATCAAATCTTGAAATGCTTCCTTAGATATTTGATGAATAACTCCTAGACTTTGCAAGTCTTTATGGCAAAACTTTGGAATGGATATCTTGCAGCTTCTGTTGGGCTGCCAATCAAAGCCATATGATTCAGTTTGACTTCTCAGTTTCGTGTGGGTAACAAATACCTGTTTTGTTAGTTAATTTTAATAATGAAGAAATTAATTTTAGATGAAAGTGAATCATTTGCTATTGTTTAAGAACTATCACATACAAAAGCTGGAGTAATGATATGTTAAATCGAGTCTGTTTAAGGTTTATAAAATACCACTTGGTGTTAGGCACTTGTCATGTGCCTCTGTTAGATGTTTATGATAAAATTTCTGGGTAATGAAAGGAAGATGTGAGCTTGTGATGACCCAAGCAGGACAAGGTTGTTGCAGTGCATGTAGTGTAAATCCATGAGCAGTTTTGTTAGAAATAAGTGCATTGGATGACGGTCAAGAATGAGCACTTGGGACTGACACAACCTATTTTGAGGGGTGTATCTTTTATTGAGGTTTATGATTTTCTTTTAAAGAGGAGGGCATGACTAAGAAACACTTAGGTGGAAGTGGTGAATATTAATAGAAGGCATTTTTGTACAACAAGAAGCAATATTTAATCGAAGCCAATGAAGAAGTAGGAGTTAATAAAGTTTATTCTGAACAAATGAAATTAAGGTGTACTGTTATTTTATTTAAGTTAGTCGTTTAAGCCCAAATTCACCATCTTTATATGTAATTCAAAAAAATCAAAAAGTTGAGTTTTTTCGTGTCACCATCTTGCAATTGGAGGCCATATCATAATTTTGAATATCTTCATATCCATGTCAATCTCTTTTTTGAAAGTTTCTTTATATTTTCTTTGTCAGCACCCTTGTGCACTTGAACGTTCCATGACTTTTTACAATGACCATGCTTCATGTTTTTGTTATGCACTCCTAGCTGACAAGCGTGCCTTGTATTATTCTATTTGAAATATTTTCTAGAATTTAAGCAAAAAGAAAGATAACTAAGCTATAGTTTAGCTAAAAAGCAACATGTCTTATCTCATCTATATAGGGCTAAATATATTCAATATGATTTATCAAATTTTGTGAGTAGTTCAAAGTTGGATTTGATCTGGCGCCATTTTATGGATAGGGCGTGTGTCCTGGCATGCTTGAAATTATGGGGACAAGTCAAGAGGAGCAGGATGAGAGGAGGGAGAGGAGGGAGAGGGAGAGTTGAGGGGGATGAGGAGAAAATGAGGAAAGCAATGTGATACGACAAGGATAAGCAGCAGAGGAATTTAAAAAACAGGAAATAAACCTACCAATGGTAAAATTTGTGTTTTGAGTGGGGCTTCAAGCAGGCTAAGGGCAGCCAATACTAAACCCAAATATGACTTGTGCTTTGGAAGTTGAACCTAGCTTGACGAGATGCCAAATTCTCTTAGATGATTATAGGCCCAAATGAGGTCTAGCTTGAGGATCCATGGGCTAAACCGAGCTCCTGGTCATCTGTATCTGTAAGTTCAGTTTTTCTTAAAAAAAATAAATTAGTACATAGGTTGTTAGTATCGTATTATACTCGAATGTTTTTTGAGTTTTATATAATCAAAGGGAAAACACATTAGTGGTACTAGCATATGCTTTTTTAAATTCTTTGAATAGAAAAACTATATATGATCTTTTTTGAGATATTTGATCTCCAGGCTGCATGAATACATCTTTGACATTTTGGCGTGTGTTTAAATTTCTGCAATGATGCACTTATCTTGCCAATTTCATTCTACCCTGAACTTATTTTTTTTAAACTTTGTTTTTTTTGCTACTTAATTAATGTAAGGCTTTTGCATAATGGCTTACAATTATAGAATCAAGGACATGTTTGTATAAAGGTTCCATTTTTTGCTGCAATTATCCTGCCCAAAATTTCAATAGCCATTCATAGGGTTCTTGATTGAGGCTAAGAGTTAGTTGTCACACTTCTCCAATTTTGTGAAATCGTACCTGAACCAATAGGCAGTGATACTAATTCTATAGAGATGGGATATGGCGTAATTTCTAATGTTATAATCCAAATCATCTTATGTGGGCATCTAGTGTTAATACATGCATTTGGTTGTGTACTGGGGCTTGCCCTTATGGTCACACCCCTCGGTTTAGCAACTTGTGGCTCTCGGTTCAGTCCTCAAAATATGGACTTGGATAATTATAGTGTAGGTCTCCCTCTATCTCTCTCTCACACAAAAGAAAGGTTAAAAAAACTCCAGTCTCGCCACAATCCTTAATGTGCTGTTAACTTTGACCTATGTTGATGCATCTTTGTTTAAAATCATTGGTTCCCACTTGCTTTAATGTGCATTAGTGGTTTAATAATCTATTAGCTTAAATTGAGCCAGGTGCAAACTGCCATGCCTTTCATGCCTTCCAAGGGGGAATGGACATGTAATATCGGATTGACTGCCATCTAATGTTTTGGCCCTGTTGATTGGGCATTTTATTCTTGGTCCTTGATTTTGATGGCCATTTTTTAACCTTGTCCCATGCGTAAGCATGTATATCATAGGGCCTTGCAGAAAATGCATAACTTTGTTTAAGAACAGGCCTAACTTTGTGCAAGGCACTAAACAAAATATGCTAACCTGGTAAGGACTAATCATAAAATGTCGGTCATACAAAGGACTGCGTATTGAGTTGTCTTTTTTTTATTGAATATTTCATTTTTTTCTTTGATGATAAAGCTTAGATGGTTGGTTCACTTGGCAAACTTCTGATGTTTTCTTTTATTTTTTCCATTAATATTCTTTTTCTTCTTTGTGCATCAACTTTTCTATCTCAATGGAGGGCATATACTACTTAATGAGCTCTAACCTTTGCTAATATTCCATATTTGATGTATTATTTCCAGTTATGCTGACTTCTGAGTATAAGCTAATTGCATAGGCTTGAGAACTTTTTACATTGTTTAGGTGGGATTCAGGCACTAATGTTGGGGAATTTGATGGGCACTCGAGAAGGGTATTGAGTTGTGCATTTAAGCCAACCAGACCATTCCGCATTGTCACATGTGGAGAAGATTTCTTGGTTAATTTCTATGAAGGACCGCCATTTAAATTCAAGCTCTCCCAAAGGTCCGTGACAGTGATTTTTATTATGATCATCAGATGCTTTATCTTTTTTTTCTTGTTTGAGGTACAACTAGCTAAATCTTGCCCTATACATGTGTAATGTTGGTGTCCGAGTACTAAATTGTATACGGTCGTAATTTCTTATTTGGGAATAAACATCTCATCTCTTGCATGATTGTGAAGCATAAACCCATGGCACCTTCGCTATAGATCTGTTATACAAAGGTCCATGCCAAGCAATTCATGAGCTGCTTCTCCTTGAATTCTCTTTGTTAAGTCACTCTGCTACTACTATCATTAGCTTGAAATTTTAAGCATGTTTTAATTAACATTAGTAGGCAGTGGAATCAAAGAAAAAAGAAAACAAATAAACAACCTTAACAAAATCAAGGTGCAAACACATGCATAAGGAAGAAACTCTGTACACAAAAGGAACACTTGGTGTGATCCTCTAAATGAATGTATCATCTTCACATGTTCACCCCTGTATGAACTTTTTTAATAAAACCCTCACCTTCCTAGCTTAAACATATATAGACATACATACATTACTATCTTTATATGTTTATATTGTATTATCACAGATATACGTATCCATATATAAATATGTATACATATATAGACATATATTCACATAGAGATACATACGTCTGTATAAAAAGGATGAAATTTCCCCTACGAGATGGTCATTTACACATCTTCTTGGTGATCAAAGTGACCAAAGAGCACCGCCAATAACTACTGTTGTGAGGCTTAACATTTTTCTGGAGGTTGTATAAGACTTAGTGGAGTTGTCACAGAATTGCACATTTGGGACATTTTCATTTTCTTTGAATTGCAGGGAGCACTCAAACTTTGTCAATTGCGTACGGTTTTCTCCTGATGGAACAAAGTTCATCAGTGTCAGCTCAGATAAGAAGGGTATAATATATGATGGTAAGACAGGAGAAAAGATTGGAGAGTTGTCCATGGAGGATGGTCACAGAGGAAGCATATATGCTGTTAGCTGGAGCTCTGATAGTAAACAAGTAATCTTTTGTTCCCTTCACTTATTATCTTGGTTTTTATTTTATTAAATTTTACTTGTAAAGTTAAATTTTCTGTACAAACGATTTACTTTGATGTTCCATCCTTTTGGTTAATTATGTCTATCTCTTATTTAGCCTGATCAAGTGGATCTTCTGTGAGTAAGTTCTTATGTGCCTTTTTGTGGTGATTACTGCAAATAACACACAAATTTGTTGGCATTATGATTATTTCACAAACTTATTATTATGAGACATATATGTAAGATATGAAGCAATCAACAAGAGTTTATACTACAATATTTTTATGTAAAACAAATGCAATTCATTAATATTATTTGGTCTATTTTTGTGGATATATCATTCATTCCATGGTTTACTTGTTGGCTCGAATTTTAAAATTTTGAAAGAATATTATTTGCGTGAACAATTGAAAGCAAGGCAACAATTGGTCTCAAGATTTGGTAAACAAGCATGCGTACAGGTGATGTGATTGACATGCACTTTCCCAAGTGAAATATGCTTCAAAATTTCAGTAAACACAAAATGTAGGAATCAATTTGAAAATTGTGATGCTATATTATCAACTTACAGTTTCACTTCAAATCTTGTTTGTTCGAATTAGGTAATGTTTTTTCAGGTATGATGCTATTATCTTTTGATGATGGATGTCATTATTAATTTAACCTGGAATAGTAGAGGCCATACGTGCTTCATATAACACGCAAAACACTAGACACCATTAAAACAATATGATTGTTGCAACTTGCACTAGTTTTGGGCACTTCAAGCCATCTAGGAAGGTTTTGATTATGTAGACACTCAGCCTTTGACACCCTAAAAGGCAACCAAGTATCAACACACAATGCCCTGAGCGGCCCAAGAATTAGGGCCTAGCCACATCGCATGGCCCAAGACATGCATTGCATCCATTGATTTTACAATGGAATGGACCTGATTAAATAAAACATTATTGACGGTGAACTACATGCCTCAGTAGGTACTGACGGTGAGACTCCCCAGTCTCCACCATCAGAAATTAACTGATGGTGTATTGTCACCGTCCATTGCTGGATTTACTGACGATGGACTGCTCACCGCCAATATGTTATGGGTTTTTGATCGCATGGTATATCAAGTTACTATATTTTCTTAAGTTATGGATGGTTTTGATATCTAGCGTAGGAAGGAAATTCTGTCAGTCAACAAAAGGAGAGTTATATTTCCTTTCGAGTCCGATTAGATGCAGGGGTATTATGGCATTTCTGGTTTCTTGTTGTCTTTGTTAAGAAAGCATTAGCAAAGATATTGAACATTCAGTGATGTGATTGCTTTCTTTGAATGACCAACTCACAATATGCTGATTCTGACCTGATGTAAGATAACATTTTTCAAGCTTATCTATTATAGATTTAACTCAAAAAAGCAAGAGGTTATTCGACAGCATATATAACTTTTTTAAAACTTTTTTGTTGATTTCTCGTTGGCCTTTTGCCTGATGAATTGGGTTTAATTGGTTTGTAGCTTGGAAAAATTACTCCTTTGTTAGACCTAATGTGCTGGAAATCAAATTCAGCTTTCTGAAATCGCTACTTTTGTTTGGAGAGCAAAATTTCAAGAAATTTGAAAAGTGATTGCTTATTCTCTATTGAATTGGATTTATTTCTAAGAAGTGATTGTCTTGCTTCACAATGCATATTTCTAAATTAATGTGATGTCAAGAACCAGGTGCGTTCAAATTATTGGAATTATATTCAATCTCCAAACGTTTTGTCCAGGCTAGACATGAAACCAAACCAAAGAATTAGAATAATGTTGGCCTTGACAAACGTAAATCCTGATTATATGGCTTTGAACTAAGTAGGTTTACTATAGATTTCTACATCCTAATAAATTTAAATTACGAGTTTTGATGCTAGTTCATTGAGGGTGTGCCTAGTTCCACCGCTGGCTACAATTGTGCTTTATCAGTCCGAGTATCTCTTTGCGAGCTCAAATAAATGACCATATTTGGGGAAATTTATCAGATTGACAAGTTTTGTAATTTCCGGTGCTTTTATTTTGCAATCTCTTCTTGAGCCAAGCTATCATGAGGAATTTCTATTAGCTTGAGGTTTCTGGCTTCCACTGAACAGTTCCTGTTCCTACGCACTGGGTTATGTCAAGACTTTTGCTCCTTTTGTAATATTGTATCTGCTACTGCCTACTAGTTTTGTCAAGCATGTCCATTCTATGTTTTTCTCTTTGTTTTTCGCATATCTGTATATACATAAGCTATTGATATAGTTCCTTCTTAAATCTTAATATAATAGTATCTGTCAATAGAAATTGCCTAATAAGCATAATTACAAAATGATAGGTTCTAACAGTTTCTGCTGACAAAACTGCCAAAATATGGGAGATCATGGAGGATGGAAATGGGAAAGTGAAAAGAACATTGGCTTGTCCTGGCTCAGGAGGACTGGGTGATATGCTTGTTGGTTGCCTGTGGCAGAATGACCAGCTTGTCACAGTTTCTCTTGGTGGTATGATAAACATATATTCAGCAAGTGATCCAGATAGAACACCAGTATCATTTTCTGGACATATGAAGAGCATCACTGCTTTAGCTTGTACTCTTCAAAGTGGCCAGAAAGTAATTTTGTCCAGCAGCTATGATGGTGTTATTATACGGTGGATACAGGGCATTGGATATCATGGTAGGATGGCGAGAAAGGATAATACTCAAATTAAATGTTTTGCTGCAGCTGAAGAACTTGTTACATCAGGGTTTGACAATAAGGTAAGTAATAAAACACATTTTTTTAAAAAAGAAATCTGTCTTTTCAGAGTTATCGTCCCAATAAAAGAAATATTCTTGTGATAGGTCCTGACCGTTATGTTCTCTTTGAACTGGCCGATCCCTTCATGATTGCATCTGACCCCGTCTCTCATCCATTCTTTGCTAATTTTGGAATGGGTATTAGCATTATTTCTATCCGCTGGTAGAATTTGTTCACTTAATATGCACAATTATAATTGGTGTCCTATCAAATTTTGATTTCAAAATTTCCGAGACAATCTGAAAAGTTCAAAATCTTTAAAGTATTTCAGTTCTCCATGCTTATCTTTGTTGATAAAACCTGAGAAACAAGATTATTACACGGTTGAGGTAGAAGCATGTCCTGTTTTCTTTTGGTCAGATCATAGGGGAGCATGAAACTATTGAAGTATTTTCGATAAATGGCTCCAGCACTCTTTTTCTAGATGAGAAAAGCAATGTTTCCCACCATGTATGCAGCATATCTTATGGCTTTGGGGTTAATCTCCCCATCTCCCCCCTCCCTCTTCCTTCCTTTTAAATCGTAACATCACTGCTATGCAATCAGCTAATGGACCATTTACTTGCATTCTACACTAAATATTATCTTTTTTTGCCCCCTTTTCTCCACTGATGTTTCTTTCTGGAGTACAGGTTTGTAGGATTCCTCTAAATGGAGATCAATGTGGCAATGCAGAATCAGTTGACATTGGCTCTCAGCCAAAGGATTTAAATCTTGCAGTTCAGACCCCTGAACTCGCTTTGGTTTCAACTGATTCAGAAGTTATTATGCTGAGGAGTTTACAAGTAGTGTCATCCATTAAACTTGGGTATACTGCAACAGCATCAACAATTTCCCCAGATGGAAGTGAGGCCATTGTTGGTGGTCAAGATGGAAAACTGCGTATTTATAGCATCAACAGAGACACTCTTAAGGAAGAAGCAATCCTTGAGAAGCACCGAGGTACTATTACGGTAATACGTTACTCTCCAGATGCTTCCATGTTTGCTTCAGCCGATGCTAACCGAGAAGCTGTGGTATGGGATCGTGTATCTCGAGAGGTAGTGCTAATACTCTCTCTTCTAAACATCATAGCTTGCTCCTAGCGTAGGACCTATAGTTTTGCAGGTTATTGTCATTAACAATTTGCAATCCATCATAATTAGATTATTGTTTCCTTAATTATGATTTTCTTTTGTCCATTATCATGTGATTTTGCACCTAAAATTGGACATTGATTGCTTCAATATGTGATGCTTTGCGCATTTCATGATTATGCTCATTGTTAAATTGTGTGCCCTATAATTTCGGAAATATGGTTGTATCTTTTATAGAACCTGCCAACTACTTGGTTTTTAAGATGGTTGTCACTTTTGCTTCTGGCACTTTCATATTTGGATCGTTGAGAACTGAGTGAAACAACAGTTCATATTTGTACCTTGTAGGATGTTTAAAAGCTTCACAATATACCTCCAACAATTTCTGACACTGGCACCCTTAGTAATGTCAAAGTGGTTAAGAGTTTGAGCCTTAAGCATATCAAGGAATTAAAATTGCACAATCCTAAAAATACTCATACGGACCCTTGAATTGTTACTTTATAGTATTTTTCTCATTAGCATAAAGAAAAAAGAGGGAAAATGAAAGAGAGAGTTGAGGCCTTGTTTGGCATCATGTCCCAGCACAAAAATGAAGGCAAAAATTATTTTAAATAGAATCAAAATTCTGTTTTCTATTTTGGGATACAAGAAAAGTGACAATAGCTTATTTATCAGATATCATGCTTGAGCTTGTTTAGCATGTATGTGACCTGTACTTTAATGGGCCAACACTTGATATGCAACAGTCGGGAAAATACGACTTAACTATAAGATAAACCTCTGACACTTCAGGTACATTTCTTAAATTTCTTTTCTTAGTTCTTGGGCACTTTCATGATGTCAATGGATTGGGCCAAGCCCAAGCTTGATGTCAGCATTTATTGAAACCTCAGGCCCCAAATACCTCCCATCCTGATGCTGATCCGTAGATACTAGCCCTGAAATTGGCTCAGATATTTTTTTTTTTCACTGGGTTTGGCTTTGGATCTGGTCATTTTGGCTGTAATCTAGGCCCATTGCCAATGCCAAACTTGTGAGGACTTTACATTGTTTTTAACACGAGGACATAAAAATTCAGCTTGTGCCTGGATCCTCTCTCTCTCTCTCTCAAATGCAAGCCAGGCCTTTGAACTACTAGGGTAAGCCGCTATGCATTGATCTCTTCCATGGTGCATACAAGCCAATACATACAAACGCAAAAACATACTCAAAACATGATACATCTTGCATTGCCTTGTATTCTGACAGCTAGTTAGCATTATGGTACATTAGATTTAGACATGTGCCATACACGAGTTCCAGTTCATTACTTGTTTAATTCTGGCTGTGTCTTCTCCTATCTTTATTTGTTTCTTTCCACACATGCATTTTTTCGTTTCCTTTGTGTTTCTTCGCATGCATGGTTCCCATCTCACGTGGTTGCATGTGAAATAGATTGAACATTCAAGAACTCTGGGTGACAGCTGATCGCCCAGAGTTCTATTCATATATGGTAGAACATGAGAACATCGCTAGTAGTGCACTGGTACTTCAATCCTTGAGTTGTTTGCTTTTTGGTGCTCTTGTTTGACATTTACAACCGACATGAATGGACTGGCATGCTTTAAATGTCTAGAGTTATTGTTAATCTTGGTTGCATCATTTGTTTCTCAACACCCATGATCTTATGATTCACACAAGGGTATTGTAAAATTTATTTTTTAATCAACAAAAGTTGAGTTTTAGATTTTTGCAAGCAGGACCATTGAGTGAGTGAAATTTCATTCATTATGAACCTTGTGAGGGTTTTTTTATTAAAAAGAAAATAGACAGCTTAGATTATCTCCTCTTCTTTATTTTGAAATCATCAAACTTAAGATGACATGATATTGTTGCTGTATTTACTGTCTGAAGTTCTGCTGTTCTACACGTGCAAACATAGCATATTGGATAAATAAAATGGGAAGAGATTTTGACAAATTTTAAACAGGTGAGGCTAAAGAACATGTTGTACCACACTGCCCGCATAAACTGCCTGGCATGGTCTCCTGATAGTTGCTTGATTGCCACTGGCTCGCTGGACACTTGTGTGATCATCTATGAAGTGGATAAGCCTGCATCAAGCCGAATCACGATTAAAGGAGCCCACCTAGGAGGGGTGTACGGATTAGCTTTCAGTGATGAAAACACCGTGGTGAGTGCAGGGGAGGATGCATGTGTCCGTGTATGGAGACTCGTGCAGCAGTGACATTTCAGCATGACCTGGTTTGGCTTTATGAATGAATAAGCTAGTTTGCGGGAGCAGTTATCAGTTTTACTTGACACGATGTCTAATTACTTGCAAGATGAAGGGGGTGGAAAGAGGTGTCCACAGTTTTAGCTCTGGATATGGATATGTCACAGAGCTACATCTCATGGGAATGGTCATTGATGATTGGATGGAGCTAGGGTCTCTTTAATGCCTGGACTACAAGTGTGCTAGTAGCGTCGTCGTTACTGAGAGCCTGGCTTGTGGCTTGTTTATACGAAGGCCAATATTGTTCTGTTGAAACCCGCATGAGTTTGAACATTGGAGGCAAAGGATGTCATATTGTTGTGCATCTTGAAAACCCAGTTTGAGATTTGTTCATGGTGTTGTTGCTGCCTCTTTTTTGTTTCGGCCTTTTTTGACTGTCAGCTGTTTTAAACATTGGTTCTTTACATCTAAATTTTTCTACCTATGCTCTCAAATTGTCTGGATTGTACGGAAATATAGGTGCTAGGCCCACCTTGTGACCACGTGCTCCCTTGTATATAGATCGCATGCATTACATTGCGGCCAGCATATTGCATGTCCATTATAAATTTTTGTAACAGCTCTCAAATCATCATATAATATTGCTAAAAATCATAGCTCCCGTTTCCCAATATAGATGTGTTGGAAAAAGATTAGATTGGGGAACTAACCAAGGAAAGGAGCTGGGATCGGCGTTGGTGCGCTAATTTTACGGCTCTGGGTTGTATCTTTCATGTGAAAGTATGGTTTACCATTCTCTTACAATGACAATCATCAAATTGCGTAATAGCCGCTTTAAGATCTGTGATCCGTATAGATAGATAAAAGAAAGAGAGAGTTTAGAATGCTTTGAGAGCAGTGTGGAATGCAGCTGACATAATAAAAAAAATCATTTTTTCTACCCAATCCCTTATTTTACACAATGCGGCACGTAGAGTTAGCGGTCCGGACTTTCAAGTTAACTTGAGAACCAAAGCAAACCCACGGAATATTTGGCCATCACCAAGGGCTCGTTTGGTTCGCGGGAAAAGAAGAGGGGAAAGTGTGGTCAACGGGAAAGTAATGAGATGCCTCTTGTTTGGTTGGAGTTTTCAAAGGAGAGAGAAGGGAAAGTTATATTCCCATGGGAATGTGATTCCCACATTTCATGGGAAAGTCTTTCCCATGAGAAACATGGGAAAGTTACTTTCCCATGAGGCGGGAATCACTCCATTTTTCCTTTTTCCCAAAAAGTCCTTTCAGCATTAAAGAAGCATTAAAGAGGCATTAAAACCTAATTTTTATTAAGGGCATAATAGGAATTATATATAACTTTCCTAGGAAAGTGGATGGCCAACCAAACATAAGCACCTTGGAAATTTGTCACTTTCCCATGGTCAACTAAACATGCCAAAAGTACTTTCCTAGGCATGCTCTTCCTAGGAATTTGTTTCCCAGGAATCATATTCCTAGGAAGGAAAATGCTTCCCGCGAACCAAACGAGCCCCAAGAGTCGGATGCAGCTAGGTAATGCTCTCGGTAACACAAATTGCATTGGTTCAATTTTAGGTCAAAAGGTGAAACACAATAAGATTTATACTAATTTTCATTTTGTTGAATGGAATTAGAGTTCGGGTGTTGTTTGACGTTGTTGAATGGACACTGTTTTGATCTATATCATTCATCACTAATTAATTTCCATAGTTTTCTAATAAATTAGATAGGTAGGTAGGTAGGTAGATAGATAGCTAGATCAATTTTATTGTCATTTATTTCTAGAACCAACCATTTGGTTAGCATAAACTGTCACGCCCTGTCCTGTTAATCCAGTAAGATTGGATCAAGTGAATAACTGCGATTCGGCCATGGGTCCTTCGAGCCGGTGTTTCTGCCCCTCGCGAGAGGTGTTGAGACTAGGCTGGTTGAGCTCGAAGGGTTCAACCCTTTCGGGCGCCGCATCTCTGCGGTGGGCTTTGGAGGAGACCCGGGGAACCCTACGGTAACTTCGTCAATCTTGCTCCCATCGCTTACCGATCCAGCTGGGAGTCGAAGAATTGTAATCCCATCAAACCTGCCTGCGTTCTGAGCCGGCCCTGATCCAAACCAGACCATGTGCCGTCCCTGAGATCGATTCACTCCCTCCTCCCCTCCTTTTTTTCTCAAACCCACCTTCGTCTCTCTCCCCTCGCCAACCTCTTCTCTTCCTCCGCTGTTTCTCGAACCCCAAGCTCGCATCTTTCTGGACCAGAGGCTGATTGCCTACCAAATATATCTATATGTAGAGAGATGGCTCGACTGTTGAGTCGCCGCCTAAACTTGTTTCCGTTCCTCCAGACCGTTCGACCCCGTTTTCCTCTATCTCCAGCTTCCAAAATGTTAGAACTACTCCTTTTGCCTCCTTCCTCCTCCTCTCTTTCCTTATTTAACGGGCTTGTGATTGGTTCCAGATTGGAAGTTTCATTTTATTTGGAGATGGAGCACGGTAGAGGAAGAGCCATTGGCGGACATTCGGTTCCCACCATGCAAGGTCTGGTACATGTTTTCTGGGTTTTTTTTTTTTCCCGTTGTTGTTGTTGTTGTTGTTTAAGGGATAAAGATCGATACTTTATTTGGCGGACAACAAAACCCTCTCCAAAGATCTCAGGGAATGATAATTTTGAACTCGGTTTTAACCTTAAGTAGAAAACCTAATCGCTTCTGTTTAGAGACTGCTTAATGTTAAAAAGCACGATTGGAATGAATTTAGTTCTGGACCCTCAGCCTAATGTGAGTCCTCTATCCATTGATGCCTGATTTGTTGCAATATAGGGCTTTCGGTGAATCCTGGAAGAAATTTGGTGGTAGGGGAAACCTGCTTTGATAGGGACACAATTTTAAGTTCATATATTTGAAATGGGCAACTCTCTAATGCAATCGCCTGAATTCACCCCGAAAAAGAAAAGAGAGAGAGAGAGGGGAAGTCTTGACGAAGAGATAATGCTCGATATAGAGAACTGCCCTTGTCTTTAGGGCATGGCCTTATTGGATTAAGAGCCAAACAGCCCAAATGATTGTTGGAGATTGTAGAACTCTAATAATTGAACTATAAGCATAAGATTAAGAGAGCTTGTCTCTTGGGGGGAAAAAGAATCGTTATGATTCTTTTGAGTTTGCAATGGGGATTACAGTATAGGTTTGGGCAATAGGTGTTTTCTGTTTGAAAATGTTTCATGTATCCTGCTTGGTCTTTTCTGCTCCTTTATTTGTAAATCGATGAGTTATGAAATGCTCAAGTGTCAATCTATCCTTCACAATATTGGAAAGAAATTTAATAATTTGAGAATTCATTGTGCAGTTGAATTAAAGTATTGAGCCTTTTGAGTTTGAATTGCAGTATTTATGACGTCTGTTTAAATGTTTTCTTCATCATTTTTCAGTATCCCGATCCTATGCTCGTGAACGCGCACATTATAATTTGTTTGGTAGTGGAGGACCGGGCAATCAAGAATTCAGAAAAGCCTGGGCAAAGGAGATGGATGAGGATGACTGCCTGTGGACGGCAAGTGAGGATGAAGATGAAGAAGATAATGAAAAAAATAAGAGCAATTTGGAGAAGGAAATTAAGAAATTGAGAAAGACGGCTAAGGAAAATGCTGACCTTATTGATGCCGATGAGAGTGATGAGCTGAGAAGTATATGCTCTGAAAGTGACGAGGAGATGACTTTGTGGAGTGGTAGTGAATGGGATGATGATGATGACATTCCTACTGATGCCCACCCAAATGAGCGCAGTGATCCACATATAGACAAATTGTTTGAGTTTGAGGAAACACCTAAATATCGATCCATCTCAGAGTTGCTGAAAGCTGAAAAGGAGCCTCCAGAGCTGTCTCCAGGAAAGCAAGCTAGAAAGCTTGCTGTAGAAAATGCACTGAAGAAGTTGAAGAAAGGGCCAGATGGCCGCTATATAAACGTGTTGGAGGTCATGAGTGATATAGATATACTGATTGGAGCTTTTGAAAACATTGTTTCAGGACCAGAGTATGCAGAGCTGCGAGAGGGAGGGCCTAAAAGGCTAAACATACAGTTCTTTAAGGACATACAAGCACGTATGAGAGATCCAAATTTTAAATTTTCTCCTGAGTTAAAGCTAAAACCAAAGAAGAAATTAGTTCCAAGAAAAAAGTGGCAAAAAGCTCAGTCTAGACGGAGGAAAAATGAGAGGCGATAAGAAGAGGTCATTTGTTGTATTTATCTTTAATTTGAGCAACTCGTAACTACAACTTTGATGCTTGAATATTACTTATGATGGCAGAAGAATCTCTATTAATGCAGTTTTAAACCATATAGCATCAGGTTGATGGTACATACTCTATTTGTACGAAGCTTCAGAACCTCATTTTTGCAGACTTTGTCATCATTGTTTTTCAAATTACTAACAAAATTCTCCAACTCATCATGCATATTTCGTCAGCCGAATATTTGAATACATTCTTCCGAAATATTACACTGTCCATTAATACAGAAGAAAATCACAGATGCTACAATCTATTTCACAACTTATTCGTAAATTATCACAAATTATTTACCAAATAATTTGTTGTTTATTTATTTCTGGGTTAGTGTCTCGTGTATGATTTCTACTTCCACATGCACCTTTTTTCATTTCTCCTTTCAATAAAAGAAATGTAATGGAACTTGTAGGTAGATGTATTGATGATGACACATTCTTCTTATTTATATAAAAAATGAATTCCCATCTTTCTTCAATTGTCTTGTGACTGTTCTCAAATAGTTGTAGAAACTTGAATAGTTTTTCTTAATTTCAGATTCCCAAATCAAATTACTTATGACTACTACTGTTTGTATTTGTGGAAGCAATGTTGCAGCTCTGATAAACTTTCATGAATTTGAATTTGTTGTATGCCTCATAGGCCATGTATAAAAGTTAGTCTATGTGGAATAAAACCCAAAACTAGTGTGTGCTCACTAGCCTTCATGTAGACACCCATTAATCCATAGTTTGATGTGCTTATGTTAAATTTTATTATGATATTCCATTCTCTGTTGGTAGAGTTATTAAACTAATAATTTTTTATGAAAGAAGATTTATGTTGTTGGTGAACTTCATTTGAGAGTTCTTCATCTGGTTGCACTTAGTAAACAGATTGATTTTTTCCTTTCCATTGGCTTATAATGGTGGTTTATGCAAGACAGTTTCTTTTTGCACTATACTCTCAAAAATTTAAATATGCTTCCAATTTTCTTAGGCATTTGACATTTTGTTTGTGAATGTATCAGTTTATTGGGATTTTTGACATCATGATTGCTGGTGGGGATACTGGTGTTGCGTGCATGTATAATGTGCCTGTAACAACTAACAACATCCATCCAGCCAGCCATCGGTCTTTATGTACATGTACTTGTTTCTTCCACCAACTGGGAGTTTTAATTAACTGTATGTGATGTTGCCACACCTGGTAAGTGTTGGAGTTTTTCGTCCTTCTATGCTAATATTCTTTGTAGCCCTAATATCATGATATTGCATCAGGTTCTGATTCAAGACCCTCTGCAGGTGAGTACTCTTTGAAGCATTATGAGCGGTAAGATTAGGGTGTCTAGAGTACAAAGGATAATGGGCACATGGATATGGGCTTTAGATTGAGGCCATTTTCAATTTGTAGGAATTTGAAGGTTAAAATAGGTAATGGTTTCCAATGCGGCCTATTTCCGTGTTTTGTAACTAATTTGGACATGGGAATGTTGATCCTCTAGGTATCAAATTCCCATATAAAGAAGAAACAATTCCTAAGAGGGGGGGGCTTGGGTATTTTTTTCCCAATGTTGGATATGTATTTAAATGATACAAAAAAGATTCTTTTTTGCATTATAATTATTAAAATTAATTATGCATACAATTATATTATAACAATATGTTACCTATTAAATGATAAAAATTGCGTATTTATTAATATCATATTCCATGTTATATTTTTTTATTCAATATATTATGTCAATATTATTCTATAATGTAACATTTTATATTGTTTATTACTAAAATATATTTAATAGGAATATTATTATTGATCATTATTCATATATTAGTAATATTAATAATATATATTTTATTATTATATTCATAATTTATTAATATGATATGGTACTCATGTTATATATTAATAATAGGACATAATATATTATTCAAATATAATAATATGAAAGGTATATTTATTATATGAGTATACTGATAAAATATTAATATATCATAATTGCATGGATATATTATATTAATATATTCATGATATAATTAGTACAATAAAGTACTAAATATTACATTTAATCAAATATATTGTTAATATATTATGAATTTTATACATTAATATTAATATTAAATATGAATATATGACAAAATACATCAATCATATATTAAAACTAGATTTTTAATAATTAATATCAATTTATCTTATATAATATTATATTAATATAATATTAAAATACTATATTATATAATATTAAGATGATATCCATTATTAATATATTAATATATTGATAATAGATTAATATAAATTTATGGCTAATATAATAGCATTGATATTATAATATTTATAGAGTCAATATTAAATAATTAGTACATTAATAATATTTTATATTGTATACTATAAGATGGTGAGTTTTAGCACAAAGTTGTGGTTGCTCCATTATGACCTCAAGGTCACGAGTTAGAAACATGAAAATGACCTCGACATATGTGGGAGTAAGCTGCATATATTTGACCCTTCATAGACTACACAGTTGCTAAAACCTTGTGCACTGGGCCATTTTTTTTTTTTATTGTACACTACAAGGTTTGCTTTATTGTCTTGAGATTACCTAAGATTTATCCAAACATAGAATGGGAATTGGTCACTTCTGATGATTTCTTGGAATGGATTTCTTGTAATGGGAAAACCGTCACTAATTCCCATTCATGACAGCCAAACATGGCCTGAAGAAGTAATGAATTGCCTAGAACTTGGATCACTCTACATATTTTGTACGACTAAAAAAGAAAAGAAGGGGAATTCTAGCCATTGCTCTCTGTTCCAGTCTGTATCCTCTGATGCCGTATGAATATGGGTATGATATGACCCCTGCCCTTCTAATGGTTAGCTCTCCTGGAGGATTTAGATTTTAGAGACCACATAAAAGTACACATTAGCAGTGTAATATGAAGAAATGTGGATCCGGAAAAATTTCCAAATTTCTGACTCTGAGGCAGAAGATTCTTTAAGTGGTCTGAAATTTTTAAACTTCCAATTTGGATAAAGTATGATGGATGTAAGATTTATTCATTTATTGTTTATTTTTAAGCTCAATACCATTTGACAAGAATGGTCAAGATCTCATTCCAGATGACTGCATCGATGTTTTATCACGTCCGTACTTGGAGAGCACCTAGTTCACTAATGCATGTATAGGCAGTTGTGCTGTTTCTAGCTGACAGGATTTATTGAAAACAGACCGAGCTAATTAACCACTGTGGCCTCTATAATTAGCAACGAAAAGTAAGAACCTGCATGATTAATGTTAGATTTGATATGGGACAGATATGGTATCAGGAGTAAAATATTAGATTTTAATATCATGTGTTGGGTGGTATAAAATATTTATCGCTTTGTTTTGAGGCTGAGGGAAGCAAGAAGGAAGCTTCCTGCAAGTCATGTAAGGAGGTATTCCCTCTTACAGTGGCCTAGTTACGTAACCATGTGGCATTCTTAAAAGATGTATTATTTTTATGTTCACTCATTAGTACTCTGTGGTTCTCTAGCTTAGGATTCTTATCTGGACTACTAGGGATATATGTTATGGCAAATAGAGTTTCTGAGTTTTGATGTCTAAGTTAATAGAGAAGCACCATTAGAATAACCCAGTTTGCTTTCTACTGTAGAATATCCTGATCGCTGATAGGCCACAAAATCAAACCTTTTGGTATTTTTGATATTATTAGCGTGTGATTCTTCCATATAAATTTAGCCAGGATTGGAGTCAGCTTTAAATAGCTGGCCAATGTTTGATCAGTATAATAATGGCCGATGCTGTTGGGTTGATCCAATTCGGTCTGAGCATTATTCATGCTCGAACCCTTCTTGGTGTTGGATCCAGTCTAATATTATTTGTCTGATCTGTTCTTTGGACCCGGCTGAGTGAAAAACAGATGCATGTGGATCAAAGTTCAGAGTGGGATAGGGAATGAAAGCATTTAAAAATTTTATAAATCATAGTTATGGTTCACGAACTGCTTCTAATGGTTGGTCTAGTTTGGTTTCAACGGATCTAGTTTGTCTCTACGACTTGAATTAATGAGTTTTGTCTTTCAAATTGAGTTCGGTAATGCATTCAGTTTCAAGCCAGGACAACATTTGAACCCAGACCTGACCAACCAGTCCAGGTCTTGGTCTGTCTGCCCTTCTACAGTTTCTGCCGGTCATCATCTACCAGGCTGAAGGTAGAAAGTGGTAAGCAACTGTGCTTCATGCCTGAAAGTCAAAAAGGCAATAGCTCTGCTGCTTCCACCGGCCAGTCTCAGTATCTAAACCCTTCATAGATCCTCAGCCTTTATGTCAGATATCCCTTGTCCTAAAAGCAAGTGACAACATTCTTCAACGATACTAAAGCTATCTATTATAGTCTAAAGAAGATTTATTGTGTTTAGTTTGCAGTGCTTTAGCTTTACTCGTTACAAGGTGTTCCCAGCTTTTGTCCTCTGCCCCTCTGTTTCTGGTCTCCATGTCTCCTACCAGCCAAAGTGACAGGACTGGTATGTGGGTGTCCCATGGATGCGGGTAACTACTATTCCTACCCTTGGGCGACGTTCATGGAATGGCTGCTGTTTGGAGGAAAGAAAAAAAAAATTCATCTTTGGATCACAGAATCAAATTTAATCTAAATGACATCTTAGTTTTATCATCCCTAATTGCCTTCCCAACCCCAAGAATTCTTTTCCACCCACTTGTGGACTTTGGATCTCACCCGTGCTTCTGAGCTGACCATCTTTATAACGGTGGAGAAACGAACATTATGATATCGTAAGCGTGCGTGTTATCAGCTTTTTCTTTTTATTTACGTGGATATTGTTATTGTGGCGTTCGTAGTTCATTGCCCTCGCATTTGTATTTAAGCATAGTTGATTTATTAACTGCCTTTATCTTGCTCCATGCACTCCTCTCGAGCCACTTTATCCAGGACATTGTCTTGGGGAGTGTGAATCTTTGGGAAGAGTGAATACGCCGATACTCTTTACGTAACTAGTTAATTATCTCTCAAGAGACATTGACTAGCCGTACCGACTCATCCGTTCAAAGCTTCTTCTTCTATTCAGTTTTTTTTTTTCTTTCTTTCTTTTTTTTAATGCAACGCCCCTCTCGCAAAACGATCAGTATAGCAAACAAAATTAGAAAAAAAATAAAATAAATGTTTAGTTTTCTTTAAAAAAAATCAGAATGATGCGATTTAGTCGATAGCAATATTCGTCTTTCGATAAATATAGATAATCTGAAAGGACTAAAGGAGCCACACTATTTTTGCATTGTATATATCGTGGAGCAGCAATTGCCCGTCAATATTGCTATACCGGCTTCGAATCCATTCGATCATTATAGCCAGCCCAGTCAGCGAAGCACTAAATGGTATATCGCACTACTATGTTCCATAGCTTCTTGAAATAATTATCCATGAAGCCGTCAGCTTTAACTCTTAAGCACCAAACTAATGCACTAACAACAGGAATAGGTAGCGGCATTATAACAACAAAGAAATAAAAGAAGAAAAGACTTGCCTAACTCAACCTACGAAACCATTCTACATCACAACACAGCCCCAGCTGGTGTTCTCATCACTGAAAAGATGAATGCCATAATCACTATTTTCTGACAGGTTGCTGGGATGGTAGGGATTTGGATAGCAGGGGTAGTAGCCAGTGTAAGGAGATATCTGAGGGGACCTACGGTACATCATCTGAGGTTGCATGGATCTGCTGTCGTGCATGATCATGTTATTGCTGCGCCCCATCAAGTTGTTCATCATGGATGATGGATGGGCCTGATACCCTTGCATGTTCTCCATCATGGGGGACTGACGACGCTCTCCAAATCCCTCACCATTCGATGGGAACCTTGCGTAGCCAGAGAATCCATTTCCACTGTTTCGACCAAGGCCATGAAGACCCGTCGTCATGCCGTTTATGTCATTCACCCTTCTTATCGCCCCTGCGTTAGGATTGCCGCCACCCAAGTGGACACCATTGATGATCCCTGCGTTAGGATTGCTGCCACCCAAGCGGACACCATCGATGACCCCAGCGTTAGGATTGCTGCCACCCAAGCGGACGCCATTGATGACCCCTGCGTTAGGATTGCCGCCACCCAAGTAGACACCATTTATGATCTTGCTATTAGCCGAAATGTCCATGCCCTTTTTCTGGGATCCATTTTTGTTCTCTACCTGACTCGGGTTGGTATTTCCTCCACTCTTCTTTCCAGCTCCGCCATTATCATGCCCACCAGCATTGCCGTTGCAATTTTCCTTTGCACCGGCTGCTGCATTGCTTGTCTGCCTCAGGAAATTGATTGGGTTCATATCAAGGAAAGGCAGCACATCCAGGCCTTCGACTTCGTCATCATCATCATACTCTTCCTCGTCAGAGCTCAATGAGGGAAGCTTATTGTGCTGATTCTTGAAGGCTCTGAGGCCTTGGATGAGGCGTTGCTTGCCTTGGTCTTTGTTGTTGTTCTTGCCGCCATCCATCCTTGGATGGGCAGCAGCAGCTTGCCTCTGTTGCTTCTGTTGGTTGGGCTTGGGGTTTTGGCTGCTGGTTTTCTGAGACCAGAGCTCTGCATGTTTGCCTGATCTGGCCAGCTTTTTTATCAGAGTTTCGGAATCCACATTTCCTGAGACAGCGACCCTCTGATTCTCCAAATCTATGCTTACTGAGTAGACTCCTGAATCAGATACAAATGAGGACACATTAGTTAATAACAAACAAATGTATAAAATTGGTGGTCACAGCTTCATTTTTGTGCCCCTTACACTGCTTGACGGCAGTTATCGTAGTGATATTCCAAGAGTTGAAAGGCAATGAGGCCAGTTTGGAAAGAAAATAAAGGTTTAACCTCCTTTCATTTCTCCATATCATTTCAATCAGTTCCCAAGAAAAAAAAAAGAGTTGGAAAGGTTAAACAGATCGAAGAACAAGAGGGATATATTGCAACAAAATACATTTTACTGCTGATCACATTATATGTCCATAAAAACTCCTCTTGGTAGAGCAGAGATATTCCAATATCCTCCATTTCATCACCAGTTAAAAAATTCACCTAGAAACTGTTTAACTTAAGAAGTAGCAAGAAGATCTTGCATGAAACTGACAAAAATATATGTGAAAAGGAGGGATCTCTTGCTTAAGTCCACAGGAAACCGCAAAAAAAAAAAAAGAAGAAAAAACACAAAAAAAGAAAGAGAAAAAAAAAACATCAAGCAAGATCAGAAGAAACCTGGGAAAAAAATCGAGGAGGATGAGTACCTTCAATTTTTTGGAGGAGCTTCTTAACTTTCTGCTTGCATCCATCACAATGTATGCTCACCTTGAGTATGCACGTCTGCAAGAAACAAACTATTTCCTTCAAATACTTCCCCTTTCCTTAGAAGACACACAAGGAGAGAGCAACAGCGAGAGAGAGAGAGTAGACAAGGGAGCACGAGATACCTGGATTTTGAGGACCTTGAAGCCATCATCCTTAGTCATTTCAGCTCCTGTTCGTTGCCGTTGCTTGAGATCAAAATAGAAGAAAACTCAGTCTTCTCTCTGCACAGTGGGTGTGTGTGTGTGTGTGTGTGAGAGAGAGAGAGAGAGAGAGAGAGAGAGAGAGTAGACAAGGGAGCACGAGATACCTGGATTTTGAGGACCTTGAAGCCATCATCCTTAGTCATTTCAGCTCCTGTTCGTTGCCGTTGCTTGAGATCAAAATAGAAGAAAACTCAGTCTTCTCTCTGCAGTGGGTTTGTGTGTGTGTGTGTGTGTGTGTGTGTGTGTGTGAGAGAGAGAGAGAGAGAGAGAGAGAGAGAGAGAGAAGAAAACTCAGTCTTCTCTCTGCAGAATGTGTGTGAGAGAGGGGCTGCGCTACTCACAGCTAAGTAAGGATTGCATGGAAATCTCATTCTACAGCATTAGAAGCTCGCTCCCAGCTCCCACCCACTTCCCGCTATTTATTCCACTGAACCCGCCCACAGTGGTGTCTGTTCTCTAGTCCTAGCAGGGCGAAGTTGGCAAATGCGCTCTTTTTCTTTGAGAGAAAACAAGCTCCTGTTTTAACTCTCTCTCTCTCTCTCGCTCGCTCGCTCGCTCTCTCTGGAAGCCTGTCTAAAGAGAGAGGGGAACAGAAGGGTAGAGTACTTTTCGAATCCCCAGTAAAAACATATATAGTTTAACTCCGTCAAACCTTTGCCTGTAAAAAGGCCATCCAATGGCCGAAGCAGAACCATAGATGCGGGACGGGGGGGAGAGAGAGAGCAAGCGAGGGAGGTAAGACGGGCAGGATGCTGACGAGAAAAAATTAATATTGTGGAGGAGCAAAGCAACAGCGACTGGACATGACCTTGTCCTTACTTCAGGACAGGGTTTCAGTAAAGCCTTCCTCTCCGACTGGATCTGAAGCCTCTGCGACCGTTGTTGGCTACGTTAACGATTAATTATAATGGCAGTTATTTGTCCGCATGCGTCCAATCGAGATTATTCGAAATATAGCAATCAGTAACTGAAAATTAGCAGCTTTATGTTTGCAATCGCAGTTTATTTTGAATATTTTATCGAGATACTATAAGTGTATAAATTTAAAAATATTATTTTATTTATCTAAATATATAATGCCAATGATATAAATCAGCCACTAGATAATGCTGCCATGGTTAGATAATGGCCAGATTTTGAATCATTAATTCGTTTCAGTTTGAGCCGTTGCAGGGGGTTCAAAATAGATCTCCTTTCTATTTTGCTATCAAAATGGAAATTGATAGATCATAACAACATTCTAATTATCACACTTGGAGGAGGCAAATTGATTGACTAATTATTTTTCTCATGTCAATCATTGCCCTTGGCTCAACCCTTCGGGGATTCATGGAAAGACAATAACAACAGTGATCAAGCTCTCATTTGCATTACTGTAAAGCTTAATGTTGATTCTTCATAAACTGAAACTTATTAGTAGTTTAATAACAACAGCCATGGTTCTAGTAAGAATTTTATGTCCTCACAGTTGAGGTACTAAAAGAGAAGTTTAAATGGTTTCAGATATTTGATGGAAGTTGCAGAGTACATATTATATGAAGTAGATGATCTTATTTGGGATTCACTTATCATCACTTTAACCTAGAATTTCTTCCGTTGATGGCAAACTTCTAAGAAAACCTTTAACCTTGTAGCCATCCATCCTTCCAAAATTATATTGAGAAGTGGAGTAAGTTCTTCAAAGTTCAATCTGGGAATTATAGTGGGAGAAACTACACATGTTCCTTCCAAAATTAAATAGCACCCCTGCACAGACACATCACATGTATGTATAACAGCTGTCAATCAGATAGCTTCGCATGCAGAGCATCACTGAAGTATCCAAAATTGTCACTTCGGGCTCGTTTGGTTTGCGGGAAAAGAAGGGGGGAAAGTGTGGTCAACGGAAAAGTAATGAAATGCTTCTTGTTTGGTTGGAGTTAATAATATGCTCTTCCCTCACCTGATAATGTGTGGTATTTAATTCATACAAAAATACAAGTTCGACAAGAAGACCGAGTTAATAATTCTTCAAACTTTGCTTACCATAGTAGAACCGGTTGCATGCTTACTTCGTTGGTCATCCGACAAGAGACCCTTATCTTGGAGAACCTTCTCGACTTTGGACAACCTCTTCTCTATCAGGACCAACCGGCGATCGTCCCCCCTTCGTCATCCCCAATGGTTTCAGGGTCTTGTAAACTAAAGCCATGTGTTATTAAACACCTCTCAACCAATCTCATGCGTTTCTCTATGCTTTCTATTGGATGAGGTTCGCTATGGCTGGATGAAGGTAACTAAAACAAAAGAATTATCCAACTAAGTGTATGTATTTAACTAAATGCGAAATGAAATTATATGTGCGCCAGGTGTTTGTAAGCATGTGCTAGCAACAATTAATGATGTGCATAGAGAAGATAGGTGTGCGCCAAATGGAGCTAAGTGTATGCCGGCAAGTGAAAAGTGCATACCGAATGGAAGTAAATGGGTGCCAAATGGTTTTAAGTTAGTGCTACTGTGAAATAATAATGGTTAGAGACATGATAGATTGAGTGCCATATAGAAATAACAATTTTCCATCAATTGAAAGGTGTGTGCCAAGTCAAGAAAGATGTGTGCCAAGTAGTTGTAAGTGTGTGCTGCCAAGAATTAATGATGTGTAGAGACATGAGAGGTGTGTGCCATATGTACATAAGTGTGTGCCGCCAATTGAAAGGTACGTGCGAAAGTCTAGAATGCTTGTAAGTTTTTTGTACACACATTGTAACTTTTTTGTACACCCTTTTGCAATGCATCATCTCTTCACGTCTCTATCGGAGCAACATCTCGTGGCCTTCCTTGCGAGAGAATGTGCAACTCCTCCTCTCTAGGCTCTAGCTTCTCGATCATCTGGTGCAAGCGAAAACTTAAGTTTGGCATCAAATTAAATTATTTTCGATGTAAGAAATAAAAATTCAAACCTGATATCGTTTTAACTTCTTTATGATTTCAACAATCACGTCCACCTTACGAGGGAATGGAGCATTGCTCCAATGCAGGAGACGTGGATACATGAACGGGGGTCGTTGGCTTCCAACAAGGCTGTTTGCATGCTCAACAGCTCATGCCTGCAAAAAATCACTGTAAATATCAAATTAGAAGTAAATACATATCTTAACAATGAAATTTAAAACAAACATTAAGATGCTTACCACCAAAGCGGCCGTGCAGCCATCCATATATCTAGCTGATCCTTTGTCGGTGATATTCCTTGACCTCACACTATCGGCTAGACTAGGTATCTGTTGGCGAAGAAAAGCAAAAATAGCAAGACCCCAACTATATGAACCTAAGCGGTCTAAATCATCAAGATATGAACATAATGCCTTAGAAATATAATAATGTATAGTTAGAAAGAGGATAGTCATAAAGAGATATAGAACCTATAATTTTGTGAAATTCTCTACATCTTGTTGTCCGCTCTTTCCAACAAGAAATTGTAATCTATTTTTAACTGCATTTCTATTAGCTTTTTTATGGTCCCCCTCAAAAAAAGGATAATGAGGTCAGACGTAAGACTCCCCTTTCTATGCAGTTCTACCTCATCGCTCATCGCACTTAAACCAAGAATTAGTGCAAAATCACTCCCTACAAAAGGAATTAGAACCTTACCAAACCAAAAACCCTCATCGTCATCATCCCAAAAGGAGAACAGAGTGTCCAGGACAGGCTTACACTGTTTAATATATGGAAGACCTAGCATATGCCCAAAAGGTGTGCCAGTGATCCTAACCTTCTACTCATGAGACATAAATGAGACTAGGGTGACAATCAAATTGACAAAATGGCTGAAGTAACACCTACTGTTGACCATATTGTTTAGGCCAACAGCAGGTGCTTTGCGTCTAGTCTGAATTGGAGCCATCTAAAATGTCTGCAACACAAATATATTCAAACACTAATTGTGAATAAAATCAACTCAAATATAGAAACATATAATTGAGTAAAACATAGACGGGATAATAAATGATTTTAAAAAACTATAACAACAAACAGAAATGGAACCAAATAATCAGACTTTTTGAAGACAAAAATCTCTATTTTGCTATCACAGCGTCTCTGTCTGATAATTTCTCAAATCCTAAGCACTCGCACATTTTTTTAAAAAAATGCCCTATTAGGAAAAACAAATTGAGAAAGTATGATGCAGGGTTTACAAACCGTTGAAGGACTGGAAATACGCCTCAGAGAGGGTTTAGGAAGCAATGTCGAGCGAAGCACCGGCTACCAACTATCAAGGCGAATCGCGAGCGTCAAAGATAGCTTATGGAGTGGGACTCGACAAAATGTCATCGACTCAGAACTCTCAGTCGGAGACCTGTCGGAAATTAGAGTCAAGAGAGGAACGACTTAACAAGACAAGGGAGCAAGAGCGATTTGCCGGTGGGAACTTGTTTACGGTCTTAGGGTTTGAAATAGGGGACTAAAAATCAACCGGAATCGGTGAGGAAGATGGAAAATTTCGTGGGGAGATAGGATTACAAAAAAGGAAAAATATGAAACCTTAACGATGAGAGCTATATCCATGTGAAGATAAGAGTGAAAAATGGAAAGAGATGAAGCCGAATCGATGAGAAGAAGAGGGCTATTTTCATCTCAAATGGAAAGCCAGAAACGGGATGGACCGGCTATTACAAAAAGAGTCAATAGGGACTAAAACTTATAGTCCGGTCTAACACTGGACCGGCCATTAATTACCCCTCTATAAAATTACAAAGCCCTTCAAAGGAACAAGGAATTTACATAGCTTGTTTGTTAGCCTGGTCGTCTTTACGTAATCTCAAAGTCTCTCTTTCCCCCCATTACTTGTCAACACATGCAAGAGTAAGTGTAAACGATGATGATCTGTACGTAATAAATGCATATTTCCAAAAGGTTTTCGTCTTATCTAAGATCTTGGCAGAAATATCGATTTATATATTTTTGCATCAGCATTTATCAATACAATACAAGAAGCTTATGGTGACCACAATCGAGGATGGGACGGAGATTGGGAAAGCTCCGATTTTATCTAGGTATACGTACGTGCCATAGGGACCGCACGGGATTAGATCTCAAGCAACCCAAATCATCGTTAAATTCTTTATCACTGTCGCTAGTCATGATGCTTGCAATGTTTCCTGCTGTACAGCTAATGATTTGATCCAACTAATTTCTTGAAATGATAAAAATTTACATAATTTATCAAGATTTTTATATCAGCGTCGTTGTCCTACCGATGAGAGTAAACTCTCCTCTTTACTTTTTTTTGCTCAAGCTTCCAACTCAATTGATATAATCTGGTATCAGCCACCCACCAAGTTGACCAAAATCTCTGTATTTATAAGCCTTGTTCCCACTTTAGCAAATCTGAACATTTTTTTTTCTTCTTTTTTCTGAAGAAAGAGGAGGGGGACTCGACCACCTCATTTCATTAAGGAGACGAAGCGAAAAAAAAATGGAGGACACGTGTTGAAGATAGAGGGGGTGAAAAGAACAAGTAGGGACTAGGGATAGAAGAAACTACAAGCCCAATGGTAGTTGGACTTGGAGTCGCTGACGAAGAGGCTAGTTCGATCTTATCCAAAAGCTTGGAAATAGGTGATAGTGTTTATCGAAAGGTAAAAGGCTTTAAGGATCAAGAGTCAAGAACAACATTCTCCGAGAATGTTGTTCGCATAACAAGAAGTCAACCGAAAATATACTTGGTTAAACAAGTTGTACTTGAAATACGACACAAAGCGTTGCATGACCATGCGATGCCTTGCATGTTCCAGCCACGTCAAGGAGGTCTCTCCATGCATATCTTATCTCTCAAGGAACTCACTTCACATGAAATCCCTTTGCTTGCTTGAACTTCCTAGCGATCAGAACCATCGAGACTTCCTTTCACATAAAAAATTTTGTGTGCCATCAAGACTCTTTTCCTAACTTCACTTTACGTCATACATGGTTACGAGAATATCACGAGGAATTTCCATCCCACTCGAATTCACCCATCACGTACCCCAGCAGACGTGGAGAGAATTTTA
Source organism: Phoenix dactylifera (assembly GCF_051530095.1). Taxonomy (NCBI): domain Eukaryota; kingdom Viridiplantae; phylum Streptophyta; class Magnoliopsida; order Arecales; family Arecaceae; genus Phoenix; species Phoenix dactylifera. Next base: position 26,436,532 of record NC_143194.1, read on the forward strand.
AGGAAACCAACAGCTAAAGCGTTGTCGCAGTGAAACAAGATTTCTTCTCCGATTTCTTCTCCGGTAGCTAAGGTGGCTCTCCCGATTTTTGTGCGGTCTTCCGTAGTTGGACTACTGGTCCAACTCTAAGATGATGGGACCAACTCTAACTCTATAAAAACCCACCCCACCCCCATCCCCCACCTCAACCCCCACCCCTCCATACCTAGTATTCCTTTCCTCCTCTCCTCAAGCTCTCGCCATGATGAGGTCTCTAGTGCTCCCTTTCTTCTTCTTCTTCTTGTTTGCCTTTGGTTGTTCGGCCTCCATCCCGCAGCCCGCTCTGAAGCATGCCCACCCTCTAAGCCGCTCGAGCTTCCCGGAGGGCTTCGTGTTCGGGACGGCAGCGTCGGCGTACCAGGTGGAGGGTATGGCGCTGAAGGAAGGGCGTGGCCCATGCATCTGGGATACCTTCGTCAAGATCCCGGGTAATATATAAATATATATAACCATCACACCCTCCGTCAAGCCATTACATTGCCTTCCCTTATAGTTTTAGCCCTTTTTTTTTCTGAAGTTCTCTGACGTTTATATATGTACTCGTATCAGGTAATATTGCAGGCAACGCCACCGCCGACGTGACGGTGGACGAGTACCACCGCTACAAGGTAAGAATATTAGCTTTCTTGATCTGATGTTAGCTATAGAGTACTAGCTTTGCTTGTTCTTTGTTCGGTGATAAGATGCAGACCGGTTAGTTCAACTAAAGACCGGTGGAGATGCATTCCCTTTTCTCATCTTCTTTTCCTTTTTGTTTTTCTTCTTTTTTAATGATACTTTTCTCATCTTTTTTCATACAAAAATGTTTGCATATAATTACACAGCAACCTTTTTAATCTAATGAATCAAAACCATTTTTAATCTATGAATGCATATTAGAGATATGTTGACAAACATTATGATTTGTGTGGATAAGGTCTATCTTAATAGCTGGATTGGGATATTATTGCCAGTTGTTATATTATTATAAATATCGAGATTAACTGGGAATTGGATGGCCAGAAACCTAACTAATAATTAATTTTATGGAGCTATCACCTAGGGATCAAAGAGCCAGGTCAAGCCCAACCCAAAATCCGCCCAGGTTACATGCTCGGGTTGGGTCAGATCAGGCCAGTTGGATCCAGCTTCTTTTACCTAAATAATAAGCTTAGCTAGTCGTTAGGCTTACAGTTTTCCAGGCCCGGGTGGCACCCAACAGACTCATGTCTGAGCCAAGCTCGTCTTGTCAGCGGCAGAAGAAGCTTTCTGTGGATTGAGATTCTAGAAGTTCTGAAATTTGAAGAGATATATAAGATGTCGATCTAACACAACAAATTTGTGTATAACCCTCATTCTTCATGCGACCTTGCCATATATATGGAGTCACATTTTTTTTAAGAGGGATAAAAGTCGAGTCATATAGACTGCTGAGTACATGACAATTATCCTGGAAGAGCTAGCGATTTAGGCTTGTTTTATATTTCAAATTCAAACAACTTGATTGTATGGTGCAGGAAGATGTGGACATCATGAAGAAGATGAATTTTGATGCTTACCGATTCTCAATCTCTTGGTCCCGAATTTTCCCAAGTTTGTGACACAATAATTTCTCATTATTTTCATACATAACTTCATTTTTCAAATAAAAAATAATGCTGCTGTTTCTAAAGAAATTCATCTGATGTATATGGTTCTACTTTTGTAGAGGGAACTGGAAAAGTTAACTGGAGAGGTGTATTCTATTACAACAGACTGATCAATTACATGTTAAAGCAAGGTAAACTCCTGCCTCAATCTAGAAGCCCACATTGAATCAATTCGTTAATTATCTTGAAAGCTGTTTTGAGCTAATAAATTCTTTGCATATCAGGCATTACTCCGTATGCAAATCTCTACCACTATGATCTCCCACAAGCACTTCAAGATGAGTATCTTGGCTGGTTAAGCCCTAAGATAGTGTAAGTCTCCAGTGTTTCATCGTCGGATTTATTGGTGGTTCCACTGAACCATATATGCAACTCGCATGCATGCACGCATATATGAAGAGATGCCTGTACCAAGTTATTATGTATGAGTAAGTAGTATACTGTTATACATATAAAAGATATGCCTATGGTAAACCCCAATCCAGTAACTAGTTCAAAAGTAACCATAAAAACAGAATACATCGGAATCTTCAAATCATTGCCTGTTGTTAGTTTTTGCACAGATCTAGATATTATTAACAATGCTGCAAGATTTTGACCGTTATGGTAGTCTTTGAATTCTAATAAAAGTCTGTTTGGATAATTGAGCTGAAAATTTTATTATATTCATAAATTGTGCCGTCAGTACAATGGATCATAAGTTTTGAGATTTTTTTTCTACTGATGGGACTCAGGCCGGCCTATTAAGTGATTTCTGGATGCTTAGAATATAGGCCTAGCCCAGCCTTTATTCTTATGATTTTGCTGATTATGCTCATTCTATGAGTCTAATAGAATTTTTAGCCTGATCATTCAAGAAGCCCCAAATCTGTTGAGATTGGTTTATAATTCTGATCGATCATTTATATCATGCAGGGAGGCATATGCGAACTTTGCTGATTTCTGTTTCAAGATGTTTGGGGATAGAGTGAAAAACTGGTTCACGTTCAATGAGCCCAGGGTGGTGGCAGCTCTTGGGTACGATGATGGCACTCATGCCCCTGGAAGGTGCACCAACTGTTCAGCCGGAGGGAACTCCGCTACGGAGCCTTACATTGTGGCCCATCATCTAATATTATCTCATGCCGCTGCAGTGAAGAGATATCGTGAGAAATATCAGGTAAATGGTCCAAATATCATATATGCTATCGGAGTGAAAACATTTTTTTCTGTGCACATAGAATCATAAATAATGCATGCCCATTGATGTAAGCAATATCATTAAAAAAAATAATAAAATCGATGTCTTTCAAACGCTACCTAAGCATGCCTGGATCTCTTAGTTCAGAGTTATTTATGTTTGCTAGTTCTAATTTAATCATTTTAAATGAATTAGAATTGGTAGGACTACCATTGAGACTTTGGAGAATCCCCCTTTCTTATTTCATAATATAATCATACTGAAAGTTTGTTTGACAAGAATAAGATTTATCAGGGACACATTGCTTGAATTTGTCAGCAGATACAGAAACATCTTAGGATCAAGAGAAAGGTGAAATTTTACAATTCGAACAAAATTTTGTTGGATAAAAAAAATCAGCATGTAATTCTGCTTTCAGAAAATTCATATGTGATTTTTATTTCAGTAAATTTATCATATTAGTTCTTTTATGCTGACTGGTAAACTACTGGTCACTTGGCATGTTAGCTACAACTGATTACTTACTGATACATTTTTTTATTATATTAATATTTACAGGCCCATCAGAAAGGCAAGATAGGAATACTCTGTGACTTTGTTTGGTATGAACCTCTTACCAACTCGATCAGGGACCAGGAGGCAGCTCAGAGAGCTCGAGACTTCCATATTGGATGGTAACACCAAGGCTGAGTTTAGATAGTGAGAAGAAAAAGTAAAAGATACAAGACTTATGAGCTAATAAATTTTAATGAAATCTGATCATTCTGGTGACAGGTTCCTGCACCCTATAATATATGGCGAGTATCCGAAAACGATGCAAGAGATTGTCAAAGAGAGGCTTCCTAAGTTCACCCGCGAAGAAGTTGAGATGGTAAAAGGTTCGATAGACTACGTTGGGATTAACCAATATACATCGTACTACATGGAGGACCAGCCAACGTACTCGCAGACACCAGTTAGCTACTCTGCAGACTGGCATACTCAATTTGCTTGTGAGATCCTTTAAACTCTTCATATTGTAATAAAAAATTACGTAGTGAAATTTTATCTGTTTCTAAATAACAATTTTTCTTGCTCTCCGATAAATGCAGACGATCGTGATGGTGTGCCAATTGGACCGCGAGTAAGTGTTTATTTAATTTATTTATTGTAGGATTAGAATAATCAGTAAGTTGTTATTTGAGCAAAAGTTGTTATAACCTTATCACATTTATAGTATATTAAATAAATAAAATTAATAAAAAGAATTTTAAGTAATATGTACTTATCTAGTAATACATTTATGATTGAAATATGTTTTCAATTGCTTGCACGCGTTGCTTATATTGTACTTATCTAGAAATAGAATTTTATGTTCGCCATCAAGGTTCTAATTTTGGGTTTAGGATAGAAATTAAGGAAATGTTTCGTATTGTTGTTAAACCTAATTTCGTCCCATCACTCCATTTGTTTGTTGTATTTAGAAAATATCAATCATTTTAATGTGGATTTTTGTATATAAAAAACAAGGTTAGAGTTTAGGATCTTGGTCCTTGGATGTTAGTTTAATGGGCCACCCTCGTCATCCACCACCTCATTTTTTCCTGCATCTTAAAGCACCACTCTCCCCATTTTCGTTATTTGCTTTTTGTTATTGATATTTAAAAAGAAATAAAAGAAAAGAAATTAATTAGAGAGCGCCTCTTCTCCCTCAAGCAGAAGTGAATTAACCATAGAAGAATGTCACATGGGCCCATTAGCTTGATCACTGCGTCTCATGATAGTTTAATCTTTTGGACTATAAGCCAATAATACATGGCACCCTTAAATTTAACCGAGATCTATCCTCGGCTTGCATGAACTCCCTCGTGTAGTTTCATAGCTTTTGCAAATCTTTGGGCTAATATAACTGGATTATATCCAAATTAACCTTAGTTTTGTCAGACCATACTATCTCAATTTAATGGTGTAAGGACTGAAGCTTAAATCTTTGCTTTGATAATATTGTCTTAAAATGGTTCTCCACTGAGCATTACTTTGAATTGATATGGCCCAGTCGTGGAGAGTTGATTTTGGACTGTTTTTCATGCATGCAGGCGCACTCTGAATGGCTTTACATCGTACCATGGGGAATGTACAAGGCTGTGACTTATGTTAAGGAGACTTACGGCAATCCAACCGTCATACTAGCCGAAAATGGTATGAGAGATACATCAGACCATCCTCTTCGATCCATAATTAAGTTCTAATACCGTCATGATACTGATCGCAGGAATGGACCAGCCCGGCAACGTAACTCTTCCTGGGGCCTTGCGCGACACTCAGAGGGTGAATTATTACAAGAGCTACATAACCGAGCTCAAGAAGGCGATCGACGATGGGGCCAATGTGATGGGCTATTTTGCTTGGTCTCTGCTCGATAATTTTGAGTGGAAGTTGGGATACACGTCGAGGTTTGGCCTCGTCTATGTGGACTACAGCACGCTTAAGCGGTACCCCAAGAATTCAGCATATTGGTTCAGGAACATGCTCAAGTTAAGGGAAAGGAGGAACTGATCTTATAGTCAGCGTCAGGACCTGCAGGATTTATAGTTTGCAACTTAGTATAGCAATAGGGAAAGGAATAACTGATCTTATAGTCAGCGTTAGGGCCTGCAGGATTTATAGTTTGCAACTCAGTATAGCAATAGCAAGCTGTTCAAAAAGCTAATGCTATTTAGTGTTTTAGCAGAGAGAGCTTGAATGTCTTTAATTACTTGTGCAATCTTGATTGCAGTATGTTTTAGACACTACTATTAGTTTGCTGTGGCTGCTATACGTTGTTACTGCTTTTATATGTCCTTTTCTCTCTCTTAAGCGCGCACACACCAAACAGCTGGCCCAGGCCCGCAAGACTCATTTTCTTAACCAGGCCCGCGAATTATAGGTTGGGCCGATTAATCTGGCTCCCCTACGTGCCAAAGAGGAGCTGCCCAGAGCACTTCAAAACTTGTTATATTTTGATTTTTTTTTTGATATATTCAGACTAGAAATATATGAGTCATCCGTTGTTGCAAAAATTTTAATCTAAAGATCGTTGATCCAACTCTCAGATGGTGAATAAACTCTGGTTCGGGCCAGGCTCACCCAACTCAAAATCTATTTTGAGCTGTGAGATGAGCTGCGTCAACAAAATATTTGTTGTTTAATTGATAGTAATTCCAGCTTTGATGTCATGAAAATAAAGGAAACTGGATTAAAAATAAGGACATTATCACCAAAAAGTACCTTACACCTAGGTTGGCAATGGAACTAGATTGGGCTTGCTTTTCTTATTTATTGTTTTGCCTAGAGAAATAGAGACTCTTGCGTTTTGATCTATAGTCATTAGCCATAGGCAGAGTTGTGGCATGTGGCCTTTTTTTCCTCATCTCTTTCTCCCGCTCTCACATTCGAGCTTCATTTTTCTTTTTATTTTTCATTCTTTCCTTCTCTATCAAAAAAATAGTCTGCAAATATTGATATCTCCCTTTTGTCATCTCTCTCTCTCTCTCTCTCTCTCATCAACAAAAAAAGAAAAAAAAGAAGGAAAGAAATAAAGCAAAGGCAAGATAATTTCCATGAGAATTTGGAAATGAACTACAAGTTCAAAATTTAATCTTGGAACACAAATGACATTTTTGTCATCAGGGCTTAAGACCATAAACCGTAATTAAACTTGCATATTGCATTGGCATCGCCAATAGGCACCATACATCCAAAATTGTTATCAATCATAGTTATATAACCTAAATGCTCCGCACTTAGAATAGGATTTTGCTGCAAATCTTTTTCTTCCGAAGAAAAGTTTGAACGCCACTAATCCAACGCTCTCTAAAGACTGATCATCTATTTGCAATCGGATAGCAATCTTACTTTCATCAGAATCTTATTTAGTTATCAATCCCGCCTTCACCTAAAAGTTGCCTGCTGGATGTCAGTGATTCCTGACACGATCGACCTTTCCTCTACGAGTCTAAGTGAAGAAGGCAATCAAACCTATCCGTCCTTCCCAACTCAATACATAGCTTAATATTTTATCTCACCCATAGTGCTACAAGTCTATTATTTCGATTATATTATTAAATAAGAAAGAAATATATCGTTTCAAATTCTGCATATCATACTTTATGATTAAAATATTCTTAGTATCTCTCTTAATAATCATCTACGAAAATTTGTTGAAGACGTTATATATATAATCACCTAAATTTATTTCTGTCTTCATCCTTATTTGCATGATTATCGTAGAAATCCCATATTATTTAGATTTTATTTTTTAAAATAAAAATCTATGTCTTATCTGCGTCTCCAATCTTTTAATGTTTTTCAACGGACCTATGCAGGCTTATATATAGTTTCGAATAACATTTTTTAACTAATTATTCAATATACAACGTATATAAACTAGAGGATACTGTAACATGAGCCGATTCGGAAACTATGGACCGGTGGTTGTTACGGCACCAATCCCCAGCTCCGAAGGTTAAGTGGTGTTTGGAAGCAGCACTGCATATATTATCTCCAAAATCTGGCAAGAAACTCAAATAGAGCTATATCTTTCTGATTGGTGGGGTTCTTGTTTCAGCACTAAAATCCAGCAGGAAGACTTCTAAGTCTCCTCAATCCATGACCAAAGCTGCTACAATTATCATCCACCTCATTACACAACCAATAATTGATCCAACTTTTTTTCTGCTTTATCAAATCTTTCATCATTACGGCGGCACTCTAAACAATCTTTCATTATTTTTAGTAGCGCTGCTGGCGAGCAGAAAGCAGTGGAAGGCCAGCAAACATCTTCTTTTTTTTTTTCTTTTGAGGGACACAGGAGGTAACAAATGCTACCCTCTGTTTATTGAAGGCTGAAAGGGTTACAGAAGAAGGTTGAAAGAATACAAGAGTGGGAAGAAAGCAAAAGAACATAGTATAGACGGAGAGTGGAGAAGAGAAGGGCAGGAAACTTCATCTTGATCTTTCTGCTGCTGACAAAGTTTGAGCACTTGATGCTGCTACAGGTGTTCGAGTCCCGAGTCGATCACTTTTAAGGTCCATATCCTATTCATCTGCACTCTGTTATCCCCCTTTAGCGGCGCTGCCTGACATAAATGGCTTAGACCCTATTTGGAGGAGCTGTTAGTAGTAGAGCTTTTAGAAGTAGAGCGGTTGGAAGTAGAGCTGTCTAAACAGAGCGTTTATAAAAAGATGTTTGCTGCTTGATAACTACATTTTTAAATTGCTGTGGCACTTTAACATGTATTTGGTAAACAAACTGAGAAAGTACTTTTATGTGACAAAATGACCATAAAGGATATTACCAGTATTATACAACAGAGCATAATAAAATATAATACGTATTAATACATAAATATATAATATGATATAATCTTAATGTAATGTAATATATTATTATTATAGTATAGTACTATAACATTATGTATTATAGAATAATTAGCGGCGCTGCCTGACATAAATGGCTTAGACCCTGTTTGGAGGAGCTGTTAGTAGTAGAGCTTTTAGAAGTAGAGCGGTTGGAAGTAGAGCTGTCTAAACAGAGCGTTTATAAAAAGATGTTTGCTGCTTGATAACTACATTTTTAAATTGCTGTGGCACTTTAACATGTATTTGGTAAACAAACTGAGAAAGTACTTTTATGTGACAAAATGACCATAAAGGATATTACCAGTATTATACAACAGAGCATAATAAAATATAATACGTATTAATACATAAATATATAATATGATATAATATTAATGTAATGTAATATATTATTATTATAATATAGTACTATAACATTATGTATTATAGAATAATGATTGAATATAATATTAAATTATTTAACATAACATATCAATGTATTATGATATAATGTAATATAATATTATATTTATAGTATAATACAATAATAAATATATAAAATATTATACTTATTAGTGTAAATTAATTTTTCATCCTTCTAATTACCATTTATCTCTCTAACAAATTTTCTAGCTAGATAATAAAATTGGTTAAATAATTACTAATATTTTTATTTATTTATTTATTTAGATCAGATTTTTTGTCATTCACTCATTATTTTATTTATTTTATTTATTTATTTATTTATTATTTTATTTCATTGAAATATAGAAGGGTCGCCGGCCATTGGTGGTGGCCGGCATGATGGCTGCCACCGTGGGCAGCCACGAGCTCCCAAAACAAAAAAAAAAAAGAAGAGAAAGAAGGAACAGAGGCGGCGACGTTGAGAGGAAGAAGAAGATAGAGAGGAAGAGGGAGAGGATGGGTGAGAGAAGAAGAGGTGGGATGAGGGTTTTGGAGAAAAAAGTGAGATTTAAATGGGGATAATTTGGTCCAAAAAACAGCTCCCGGTAAAGCTGAAAACAGCATTTTCAAAAAGCTCCAAATTAGAGCTTGTCCTTTTCAGCTTTCCGTAAAAACTAAAACAGCTTTCAAAAATTTTTACCAAACACAATTTTTATTTAAAAATACTTTTGAATACTTTTTGGCCCTCTAAAAGTTTTCCCAAATAGGACCTTAAGCATTGCCAAAATTATTGAACTTCTAGTAGGCTTTTGCGAAGGTTTCACGGCGTGTTGGCATCTTATCAGTACGTGGAGCTAAATTGAGCGGCAATTTGCGGCAATATTTTTATATTTGTTTACTTTTCATCATGCTGGGTGCTTTAGGTACGGCCATTGAGACAATAGATCAGAATAATTAGGCTTTAGATACAACCATTTGGAAAATCCACACACACAAAAAAGTTTCCACTACAGAATTTAGCTACACAAGTAGTTTGTTCTTGCTATGCAAATCCAGTGGAGAAATAACAATGACGACCAAAAATTAATCTTATTTTAGGGCCATCATTGCGCTTTTCCTTTCATTCTTACTATAGATTTTATATCCCTTCGTTCAAGCCCCGGTGTTCTCGTTGGGTTAAGAATTCAAATTCATTTTAAATTTAATCACAAACACCAGGATCAGTCCTAATGGACTCGTGCTACAGTGTTCCATAGTCTACATAGATTATGTCCCGGATCCGCTCTGATACCATTTATAACAATCCAGAACTTTATCCAAAATGGCTAACCGGAAGATATTATTTAAGTTTCTTGATCCTATAAAAGTATACAAGATCTACCTAGCGAAGAACCGATGTGGGACTACATACACGCTCGTAGAGGTCCTCATAATGATCATCTTAAAGACTATAGCAAAACATCCAATTATCAACACTTCAAATCATTCACATGCCTATCCATGCAAGAAACAAATGAACCCCACTCCGGCAGCCAATAAAAGCTTTTCACATCCAAGAAAAGAGCAAAATAGACACCGAAAATCCCTACATTAAGAACTAATAGCTTCTTACTTTCTACCATAAAACGCACCATTCATCACAAAACCTCTCCATCACCCCAGATGACCTAAAATACAAGTTCATAAAAGACCACGCCCACTACTTTCCCTCACATGATAGAGCAGGCGTTTGGGTTGTCATCGCTGAAGAGTGATGTAAACTGCTCCTCAGGTGCACCGGGGCTCGGCACGGCTTGGTCCACTTTGCGGACAAACCCGGAGGGGGCCCTCTTGTCGTACGCCTGAGCTGCGTAAGGGTAGTAGACCAGATTGTAAGGGACGTAAGGCCAGAACTCCACCCTCTTCCCGGGGCTCTTCACCTTGTTCAGGAACTTCTTTGGCTCCGCATGGCCGGTCACGGTCACCCTGCTCTGCTTTCGGTTCAGAATGCATGAGACCACTACCCATCCATCCACAAGTAATGAATTATCCAGATTAAAAGAAAATCCAGTGGAATTCAACCCAAAAAAAATATAGAACATAAGACAGATATTATGACATCCATCAAAAAATTAGAACCTAAACTAGTTCATTCTATTACTATCTCCACATAAAATGGTGGTCTAGAACTTATAATATTGTGAAACATTTCCTTCAAGAATCATTAGATTCAAACTGTAAGAGACCTGTATGTATCCACAAGGGTGAAATACCTTATGGTTTGAGAGGATGTGAGATTTGATTAGAGATTTCTTCGACCTGCATATCCCACAAAATTCGCAGTAATAGCGCTTGATATCCCTAAAAACGGCCCTCCTCTCTGACCTCTGACCTCTTCAGCCTCGCTTGCCACCTCGCCAGCCGAAGCTTGAGATTCTACAGTGACCATCTAGACTCCGAAAACCAGGGAACCAGTCAGGCGCATTCAATTCCATCAAATGATTGCTCATCACGTAACATGAAATAATTTAGTTCATTCAATTGTAATTTGAAATACAAATTTTTATGAAACAGGATTCTTAGCCTGGAAAAGTAAATCAGTTGAATCTATAAAGAGGTTTGCAATTCTTTCGCCAGAGGAAGATCAAGCGATAAACAATAGATTAAATATGAGCAATTATCGGATTTATGGAATAATTCTCAAACAAAAAAGACAAGCAACAACTTCATACACCCCTAACAACAAAACAGCATTAAATCTCATTCAAAGTGGTTGACAATTCTATGATATCGGGTAAGGAATTTATAAAAACCTACAAATTGCATAAAAATTCAACAAAAAACAAGATAATCGAGAAAACACCGAAAGAAGTCAACATGGGTAAGCTAAAAAAATAACTAAATTTTGCATCTTCGATTGAGAGAAGATGAGATAACAATTAGGATCTCTAGCTTACCCTTTCCGCCGTGGAGAAGAAGGCCAAGATGAGATTAGGGCTTCGAGGCCGGGCGAAGACAACGGTGGGAGATCGAGCGCACGCGCCCGCGATGGGAGAGAGAAGATCCCAAGTCCCTGCCAGAAGACAATACGAACCCCTTCCCCTAGGGTTTAGTTTGCCCTCGGTGACAAAGGGGAGGACAAGAGCAACGCAACGCATCAAGCAGAGGCAAGTTTTACCGGGTCCAGAACCGGCCCAACTTAAGTAGCCTAATATAGAGAGTTTTTTTTTTTTTTACATGAATACCCGTCTAAAAATTTAAATTTACATGAATATCTTCTTAAAATTTATATTTATTTTTGTATCCTTATAAACACTGTTTTTGTACAAATGCTTCTAATATAACAATTCTTCTAACACCATTAATAAAGACCATAATTATTTTAATTAAAAATAAAATAAAATGTTGAAATGATTTTTTTTTTGTCTCCCATCGCGATTGCCTTATAAATGTTTTTTTTTTAACATCCATCCATTAAAGATATTTTAGTCATTTTAATTTGAAACTTTAATTTTTTAACGGCATTAGATGGCGTGGGTATATATATATGCATAAATAAGGATAAAAAAAGATAGAGTAGAAAAACAAGTGTTTTACAAGGGTATATGTGCAAATATAAATTTTGGAAGGGTATTTATACAAAATTTAATATTTAGGAGGGTATTCATGCAATTTTTTTTTTATTTTTTAAGACTTAGACCGGACCTAAACAGAAGATAGTGGTTGGAAGAGATGAGAGGGGCCACCATTTCAAACCCGAAAACCACACCGAGTAATCATGTTGGATTATTTTTCTTTAAAAAGTTAAATAATTTAGATTCTTGCAATATAAACTAATGGCATCAGTCACACTTTTAACGGTCGAATAATCGAGATTCGTGCAAGATAAACCAATAGGCAACAATGATAAATTTAATAGCTTTGTGGTTAAGTGACGAAAAATGCGTGCATGGTAGTACCTTGAGCATACATAATAAGGGCTTGGTAACTTGGCAATTCAACTAGCTCTCACTGAATCCTCTTATACCTTATGGCACAGGAAACTCTTCAGCATGAATCGAGCGCTCCGTAGCATGAGTCTTGAATAATTAGTTTACTCCTTGATTTATAAAATTACAAAGCCGTTCAAAGGAACAAGGAATTTACATAGCTTGTTTGTTAGCCTGGTCGTCTTTATGTAATCTCAAGTCTCTCTTTCCCCCCATTACTTGTAAACACATGCAAGAGTAAGTGTAAACGATGATGATCTGTACGTAATAAATGCATATTTCCAAAAGTTTTCGTCTTATCTAAGATCTTAGCAGAAATATCGATTTATATATTTTTGCATCAGCATTTAATAATACAATACAAGAAGCTTATGGTGACCACAATCGAGGATGGGACGGAGATTGGGAGAGCTCCGATTTTATCTAGGTATACGTACGTGCCATAGCGACCGCATGGGATTAGATCTCAAGCAACCCAAATCATCGTTAAATTCTTTATCACTGTCGCTAGTTACGATGCTTGCAATGTTTCCTGCTGTACAGCTAATGATTTGATCCAACTAATTTCTTGAAATGATAAAAATTTACATAATTTATCAAGATTTTTATATCAGCGTCGTTGTGTTAGAATAATTTCAAAATATGGGCTTACACTGATTGCATATTTTTGTTTTATAAAATGGGTTAGACGTATGGCTCAGAATGGTACTATGATTAAGCCCAATATGATGTGCGATCATTTTGTTTTATGGGCTTTGGTGCACCTTGGATGTATAGGATTGAGTCCTATTTATTGTGGTACTTTTGGTATGTAGGCCAGGAAACCCAATTAGGGTTTTGGAGCTTTTAATGGGAAGGCTCCTCTTTGTTTCCTATATATAGGCTAGGTCCCCCTCTCCTCTCCATATGGTTGATAGCTTGCCCCATTGACGGCTATCTTTTGTGAGGAGCAAGGAAGGGAAGATCCAGCCGCTATTATTCCAGGTGATTGAAGAACGTATTCAATATGTCTTCCGCAGGTATATCCCTTAAACTTGAATACAGTATTATTTGTGATTCTAAATCTTAGCATGTTATTATTTATGTCTAACAATTGGTATCAGAGCATCCATGCTAGGATTAGAATCCTTCATACACAGTTATTATTTTATCTGGATTTAAGGATTGATTTTATGCATTGGTGATATATGGTGAATGGATTTTCTGCATAAATCTTCATACACGGATCTTCCATTGATGATCAAATTTTTGATTTGATTTTATTTTAGATTTGTATGGAATATGATTTTCGGATTTAAAAAAAAAAAATAAAAATAAAAAGAGAAAAGGGAAAAGGATTTCACTGTTCATCTTTTTCCTTGTCCTCCCCGTAAGCTTCATCTTCCAACCGCATGAGTCATCTTCTTCCTTATCATCTTCCAAAGCATTGATGTGCTTTGGGGCCAGCGTGACATGTCATTGGTATTCTCCTCTCCCTAGCAACTAGTCTACCAATTTTTGTCATGAGATGGATGAACTAAATCTCTCTGTTTTTTTTTTTCTTCTCCCGCAGACATCCTTCATCTTCTTCCCGTTTTACAAATCCCCTCTTCATGGGAAAGAAGAAGAAGATGAAGGATGGCAAGGGGCTTTCCTCGCCGCTGGCCGGCGCCTCTGTGCCGTGCGACGGCGGCGGAAGGAATTTCAGGCGGCTCGCACGCCACCGCCGTGGGCGGAAACCACCGCCCAAAGGAGCCCGGCCATAGTGGGATCCCGCCTCCTTCACGGGCGGAGATCGCCGCTGCCGGAGGCTTTCGCGGCCCCCCCCCCCCAAGGGCGGCCGCACGCCGTGGGGCGTCGCAGCGGCCCAGGGAGCGTCGCCGGCCACTCGCAGTGGCCGGCGTGGGTGGCGGCCATGGGTGGCAGCCGCGGGCTGCCACCATGGGGCTGCCATGGGTAGCAGCCACGGGCTGCTTCCCAAACAAAAAAAAAAAAAAAAAAAAAAAAAAAAAAAAAGGAACAGTGGCGGCGCTGGGAAGAAGAAGGAAAATAGGGAGGAATAATTTAGGGTTTTTTGGCCTACTAAACCCAATTTGAATAGGTCTATAATTGCAAGTTGGGCCCTTTTATTTAATCAGCTCATATTTATTTTATTTGCACTGCATCCTAATGGACCAGAATGGGATTTTGGGCTGGGGCTAAGAGTTAGTAACCCATTTAATTGTTATTTAAATATTGAATAATCTGAATCAAGGCCCTCATGCATGTTAATATTAAGGTGTTAAATTAATAAATTGTTAAATTTTGGACATCTCTTGCTGCCATATATGCCTTTTGTAATTAACATTTTTGTTTAATCAATCACATGTATTTTTGATTATGTTTGAAGCATGTTTGATGATTATGTTTTTTGTCACATAAACCATTATTTTTGTGATTGAAAATTGTTGGGCATAAAGACTATCCTTATTTTCCCATTAAGAGGATATTTTGAAATTGAAGTGGGTGGTAGTCACCAAAGTGGCACACTCACTGATATTTATCTGATTTTCTCAAAAAAAAAAAAAAAAAGGTAGCATTGCATTTTGCTAAATCATTGAATGCAATATCTTGCCCGAAGGTGTTATTGTGTATGATGATTTGGAAAAATGACATAAAGTGATTAATGGGATTGCATTAGCCTAGAATCATTCTTCTGCCCAAAGGTGATGGTGTTTCGAAAGCTGATGTGATTTTGTTAATTAGCTTCATGATATGTTTTAAGAGTACCTTATAGCGTGTTGTGTTGTTAGCCCAAAGGCGACTCTACAATGATGCACCAAGGCTCTTACCGTAATTAGATTTATATGTTTTTTCAAGTTGATTACGGACTATCTAATTAATAGCCCAAATTGATTAGATAGATATGTTATCATCCATTGATAGCATGCATCACTTTTGGATGATATTAAATGAAATATGTTGTTTCCACAGTCTTGAATGCCTCTTCTCTATCAAGCCAATTGTCTGCCGTTCAAACCTTGACTGGAAATAATTATGTGAGATGGAAACGAGATATAGAAATAGCACTGGGTCTCTTGGGTTTAGATTTTGCTTTGGAGGAGCAGCCTTCAAAACCAACAGATAAGAGCACTATCGAATACAAGGCTGAGTATGTCAAATGGGAAAGAGCTAACAGGCTATGTTTGAAGATTATCAAGCGTTCCATATCTGATTCCATTATGGGTGCTATACCGGACCACGACAATGCTAAGAATTTTTTGGATGCTATAGGACAGCGATTTGTTGAGTCCGATAAGGCTGAGACTGGGGACCTAATGGATAAATTTATGAATATGAAATATGATGGTGTTTGTGGAGTTAGGGAGTACATCATGAAAATGTTGCACATAAGTTCTAAATTGGAAGCCCTCAAAGTTCCCATTGCAGAGCCTTTTCTTATCTATCATACTCTTAATAGCCTTCCTA
This sequence comes from Phoenix dactylifera, assembly GCF_051530095.1. NCBI lineage: Eukaryota > Viridiplantae > Streptophyta > Magnoliopsida > Arecales > Arecaceae > Phoenix > Phoenix dactylifera. Next base: position 26,452,557 of record NC_143194.1, read on the forward strand.
GCCAGTTTAATCAGCTTAAAGTTGCTTATAATGCCCAGCGTGACAAATGGGATTTGAATGATTTGATTGCTGTGTGTGCCCAAGAGGAGTATAGAATACGTCGTGAGACTGTAGAAACTGTGCAACTGACCCATCAGCCTTCTCAAAACAAGAGGTCTTCTCATAATCGTAAGGGCAAGTTCCATAAGGGCAACAAACCTCACTACAATCAGCAGAACAAAGGATCTGGTGGGGAGACTTCTGGTGGTCCTAAAGGAATTATGAAAAAGAATGACAAATGTAAATTCTGCAAAAAGAAGGGTCATTGGCAGAAGGATTGCTTTAAGTTTAAGGCTTGGTTGGAGAAGAAGAAGATTTCATCAGGTATCTCCTTGGTTTTGGTTTGTTTTGAGTCTTATTTGATAGATGTACCTTTAAATTCTTGGTGGATAGACTCTGGTGCAAGTATTCATATCACTAATTCCTTACAGGGATTAATAAGGAGACGGAGGCCAAGTGAGAATGAAGTGAACCTATGCGTTGGAAATGGAGTTCAAGTTAAAGTTGAGTTTATAGGAGCAGTGAAGTTATCCTTGGAGTCTGGTTTTTCTCTTATTTTGGAAAATATATTTTTTGTACCGACGATGAGACGGAATTTAATTTCTGTGTCAAAGCTTGATCAGTCTGGATTTTCTTTTAAATTTAGTAATGGAATGATTGAACTATTTTATGACTCTCGTATGGTTGGACATGGCATTTTGTGTGATGGTTTATACAAATTGATTTTGGCTCCAGTTGATGAAATCTCTTGTGTTACTAAAGTTGGAAAGAAAAGGGCTTTAATTAGTGAATCATCCTCTATATTATGGCATAAGCGTTTAGGGCACATTTCAAGAGAGCGAATGGAGAGATTGATGAAAGTTGAAATTCTACCCTCTCTGAATTTTTCGGACTTTGACACCTGCATAGATTGCATAAGAGGAAAGCTGACTAGAACTACAAGAAAGGGATCCACTAGAAGCGATGGTCTTTTGGATCTAATTCACACCGATATTAGTGGACCGTTACCTTCTACTATATGTGGGAACAAATATTTTATAACCTTCATTGATGATTTCTCGCGTTATGGTTATATTTACTTAATTAATGATAAATTCCTCGCTCTTGAAAAATTCAAGATATTTAAAATGGAAGTTGAAAAACAATGTGGGAAAAGTATCAAAGTTGTGAGATCTGACCGTGGTGGTGAATACTATGGTAAGTATGACGAGTCTGGTCAGAACATGGGTGATTTTGCAAGATTTTTACAGCAAAGTGGGATAGTCCCTCAATACACAATGCCAGGAACACCTGAGCAAAATGGTGTTTCTGAAAGGCGTAATCGGACTCTAAAGGATATGGTCAGGAGTATGATGAGTAGAACAAATTTGCCAGAATTCTTATGGGGTGAAGCATTGAAATCTGCCATGTACATTCTGAACAGGGTTCCTAGTAAAGCTGTTGAGAAAACTCCTTTTGAATTGTGGACAGGTCGTAAACCCAGTTTAGCCCATTTTAAAGTTTGGGGCTGCCCAGCTGAGATTAGGATTTATAATCCTTATGAAAAGAAATTAGACCCCAAATCCACACCTGGTTTTTTCATTGGGTATCCAGATAGATCAAAAGGCTACAAGTTCTATTGTCCTAATCGTGGCACCAGAATTGTTGAGTCCATTACAGCAAAATTTTTAGAAAATGATGTTGGTAATAGTAAGAGCTCCGTGTTAAATAAAATTTTTGCTGAACCGGATCAAGTTGTGGTTCCGATTCCTGTTGTACAAGAAAAAGTTATTTCTCAGCCAATTACAATAGCTAATGAAGAACCTGAGCATCAAGAAGAACTTCACGTTCCTCCTCCAACACCAGTAGAGTCATTTTCTGAACCACAAGTTAGGAGATCACAAAGGGAAAGAAGGTCTGCCTTGCCTAATGACTATATTGTCTACTTACTGGAGAGTGATTTTAATATTGGGCGTAACATTAATCCCGTCCCTTTTTTTTTTAAAGAAGCATTAACAAGACCTGACTCAAATAAATAGCTGAATGCCATAGAAGATGAAATATTTTCTATGAAGAGAAATAGAGTTTGGAAACTTGTTGGGCTTCTACCACATGTTAACACCATAGGTTGCAAATAGGTTTACAAATTCAGGTTAGACTTAAAAGGAAAATTTGGTGTGTAAGTTGAACAAATCTATATATGGGCTCAAGCAAACATTCCGACAATGATATTTGAAATTTGATGAAGTTGTGACTTCTCTTGGTTTTATTGAAAATACAGTGGACCAATGCATTTATCTCAAGATCAGTGGGAGAAAATTCATTTTTCTCGTTTTGTATGTGGATGATATTTTACTTGCTAGTAGTGACTTAGGGTTACTTCATGAGACAAGGAAAATATCATTGCTAATTTTGAAATGAAAGATCTTGGGGAAGCTTCTTTTGTACTGTAAATTGAGATACATCGTGATAGAGATCATGGCTTGTTGGGACTTTCGCAAAAGATATACATACGACGCATCCTAGAGAGGTTCAATATGCAAAACTGTGCACCTGGTGATGTACCTATAGTAAAAGGGGATAAGTTCAGCAAAGCCCAGTGTCCAAGAAATAAACTTGAAAGGGAATCTTTGAAGAACATACTCTATGCAAGAGCTGTAGGGAGCCTGATGTATGCTCAAGTTTGCACTAGAGCAGACATAGCCTATGCAGTGAGTGTCTTTTGTAGATTTTAATCGAATCCAGGACAAGAGTATTAGAAAGCAACTAAGAAAGTTTTGAGATTATTGAAAACGACTGAAGGTTATATGCTTACCTTTCAGCGTACAGATCATCTTGAGGTGGTAGGCTACTCAGATTTTGATTTTGTAGGATGTCAAGATAATCTGAAGTCGACTTCAGGTTATATTTTTATAATGATTGGTGGTGCTATTTTTGGGAAAGGTATTAAGCAAACTCTAGTGGCTTCTTCTAACATGCAGGCTGAATTTGTGGCATGTTATGGAGCTACAGTCCAAGCCATTTGGTTGAGGAATTTTATTTCAGGATGGAAAGTTGTTGATTCCATCTCGAGACCAATTACCATCTATTGTGATAATAGTGTAGCGGTATTCTTTTCAAAGAATAACAAGAGTTCTGGTGGCTCTAAGCATATAGACATCAAGTACTTGGTGGTCAAAGATAAAGTTAAAGAAGGGCAGATAAAAATAGAGCATATAAATACAGAGGTAATGATTGCAGACCCATTGACTAAAGGACTCGCAACGAAAGTCTTTAAGACACATATTGCTAATATGGGCATTGTGGAAACCTTTGATGTTTTTGGTTAGTGGGAGTTATTTATGTAAGAGAACTATATTTTGGCTTGATCCTTTTTACAGGGTATGTAGGCAACCCATATGCTTCGGGTACAGCCTCTTCCAATTATAAAAAAAAATATTTATCTTCCTATTTATAATTCTGTATTTTGTGCACAGAAATTATAATTATGTTTGAGCATGCATTGCACATATGTCTTTTATTATGATATCATTTTGATCTCGAGATATAATGCATAAAGACATGATGTGAGTCTCTTTTGAGACATGTGGCTTCTTTTGAAGCATTTATGAGGACCAATATGAATTAGCACACCTTTGATCACATTTTGGTGCTAAGTTCATACTACATACTACCACATTGGTTGGAGGATGGGGATCCATGTCGATAAGGATGTTAGCATTTGTAGCTGTGGAGTGGTCTTACATCGATTAAATGGTGTAACGACTTCCATGTTCAATGTTGATGTTCTTGTTGGACCGGATCATGTATCCAAGGTGATTATCCTTTGAGCTATATGTGTGGCCACTTTTGTAGTCTAACCCGAGAGTCGTTTTCAAAACAAAGTTTTTAAATTAATATGACAATCCGTGTTCGCCCAAGTGGGAGAATGTTAGAATAATTTCAAAATATGGGCTTACACTGATTGCGTATTTTTGTTTTATAAAATGGGTTAGACGTATGGCTCAGAATGGTACTATGATTAAGCCCAATATGATGTGTGATCATTTTGTTTTATGGGCTTTGGTGCACCTTGGATGTATAGGATTGAGTCCTATTTATTGTGGTACTTTTGGTATGTAGGCCAGGAAACCCAATTAGGGTTTTGGAGCTTTTAATGGGAAGGCTCCTCTTTGTTTCCTATATATAGGCTAGGTCCCCCTCTCCTCTCCATATGGTTGATAGCTTGCCCCATTGACGGCTATCTTTTGTGAGGAGCAAGGAAGGGAAGATCCAGCCGCTATTATTCCAGGTGATTGAAGAACGTATTCAATATGTCTTCCGCAGGTATATCCCTTAAACTTGAATACAGTATTATTTGTGATTCTAAATCTTAGCATGTTATTATTTATGTCTAACACGTTGTCCTACCGATAATGAGAGTAATCTCTCCTCTTTACTTTTTTTTGCTCAAGCTTCCAACTCAATTGATATAATCTGGTATCAGCCACCCACCAAGTTGACCAAAATCTCTGTATTTTATAAGCCTTGTTCCCACTTTAGCAAATCTGAACATTTTTTTTTCTTCTTAATTTTTTCTGAAGAAAGAGGAGGGGGACTCGACCACCTCATTTCATTAAGGAGACGAAGCGAAAGAAAAATGGAGGACACGTGTTGAAGACAGAGGGGGTGAAAAGAACAAGTAGGGACTAGGGATAGAAGAAACTACCAGCCCAATGGTAGTTGGAGAGGGAGTCGCTGACGAAGAGGCTAGTTCGATCTTATCCAAAAGCTTGGAAATAGGTGATAGTGTTTATCGAAAGGCAAAAGGCTTTAAGGATCAAGAGTCCAGGATGACATTCTCCGAGAATGTTGTTCGCATAACAAGAAGTCAACCGAAAATATACTTGGTTAAACAAGTTGTACTTGAAATACGACACAAAGCGTTGCATGACCATGCGATGCCTTGCATGTTCCAGCCACGTCAAGGAGGTCTCTCCATGCATATCTTATCTCTCAAAAAACTCACTTCACATGAAATCCCTTTGCTTGCTTGAACTTCCTAGTGATCAGAACCATCGAGACTTCCTTTCACATAAAAAATTTTGTGTGCCATCGAGACTCTTTTCCTAACTTCACTTTGCGTCATACATGGTTACGAGAATATCACGAGGAATTTCCATCCCACTCGAATTCACCCATCACGTACCCCAGCAGACGTGGAGAGAATTTTAAGGAAACCAATAGCTAAAGCGTTGTCGCAGTGAAACAAGATTTCTTCTCCGATTTCTTCTCCGGTAGCTAAGGTGGCTCTACCGATTTTTGTGCGATCTTCCGTAGTTGGACTACTGGTCCAACTCTAAGATGATGGGACCAACTATCTAACTCTATAAAAACCAACCCCACCCCCATCCCCCACCTCAACCCCCACCCCTCCATACCTAGTATTCCTTTCCTCCTCTCCTCAAGCTCTCGCCATGATGAGGTCTCTAGTGCTCCCTTTCTTCTTCTTCTTCTTGTTTGCCTTTGGTTGTTCGGCCTACATCCCGCAGCCCGCTCTGAAGCATGCCCGCCCTCTAAGCCGCTCGAGCTTCCCGGAGGGCTTCGTGTTCGGGACGGCAGCGTCGGCGTACCAGGTGGAGGGTATGGCGCTGAAGGAAGGGCGTGGCCCATGCATCTGGGACACCTTCGTCAAGATCCCGGGTAATATATAAATAGATATAATCATCACACACTCCTTCAAGCCATTACATTGCCTTCCCTTATAGTTTTAGCCCTTTTTTTTTCTGAAGTTCTCTGACGTTTATCGATGTACTCGTATCAGGTAATATTGCAGGCAACGCCACCGCCGACGTGACGGTGGACGAGTACCACCGCTACAAGGTAAGAATATTAGCTTTCTTGATCTGATGTTAGCTATAGAGTACTAGCTTTGCTTGTTCTTTGTTCGGTGATAAGATGCAGACCGGTTAGTTCAACTAAAGACCGGTGGAGATGCATTCCCTTTTCTCATCTTCTTTTCCTTTTTGTTTTTCTTCTTTTTTAATGATACTTTTCTCATCTTTTTTCATACAAAAATGTTTGCATATAATTACACAGCAACCTTTTTAATCTAATGAATCAAAACCATTTTTAATCTATGAATGCATATTAGAGATATGTTGACAAACATTATGATTTGTGTGGATAAGGTCTATCTTAATAGCTGGATTGGGATATTATTGCCGGTTGTTATATTATTATAAATATCGAGATTAAGTGGGAATTGGATGTCCAGAAACCTAACTAATAATTAATTTTATGGAGCTATCACCTGGGGATCAAAGAGCCAGGTCAAGCCCAACCCAAAATCCGCCCAGGTTACATGCTCGGGTTGGGTCAGATCAGGCCAGTTGGATCCAGCTTCTTTTACCTAAATAATAAGCTTAGCTAGTCGTTAGGCTTACAGTTTTCCAGGCCCGGGTGGCACCCAACAGACTCATGTCTGAGCCAAGCTCGTCTTGTCAGCGGCAGAAGAAGCTTTCTGTGGATTGAGATTCTAGAAGTTCTGAAATTTGAAGAGATATATAAGATGTCGATCTAACGCAACAAATTTGTGTATAACCCTCATTCTTCATGCGACCTTGCCATATATATGGAGTCACATTTTTTTTAAGAGGGATAAAAGTCGAGTCATATAGACTGCTGAGTACATGACAATTATCCTGGAAGAGCTAGCGATTTAGGCTTGTTTTATATTTCAAATTCAAACAACTTGATTGTATGGTGCAGGAAGATGTGGACATCATGAAGAAGATGAATTTTGATGCTTACCGATTCTCAATCTCTTGGTCCCGAATTTTCCCAAGTTTGTGACACAATAATTTCTCATTATTTTCATACATAACTTCATTTTTCAAATAAAAAATAATGCTGCTGTTTCTAAAGAAATTCATCTGATGTATATGGTTCTACTTTTGTAGAGGGAACTGGAAAAGTTAACTGGAGAGGTGTATTCTATTACAACAGACTGATCAATTACATGTTAAAGCAAGGTAAACTCCTGCCTCAATCTAGAAGCCCACATTGAATCAATTCGTTAATTATCTTGAAAGCTGTTTTGAGCTAATAAATTCTTTGCATATCAGGCATTACTCCGTATGCAAATCTCTACCACTATGATCTCCCACAAGCACTTCAAGATGAGTATCTTGGCTGGTTAAGCCCTAAGATAGTGTAAGTCTCCAGTGTTTCATCGTCGGATTTATTGGTGGTTCCACTGAACCATATATGCAACTCGCATGCATGCACGCATATATGAAGAGATGCCTGTACCAAGTTATTATGTATGAGTAAGTAGTATACTGTTATACATATAAAAGATATGCCTATGGTAAACCCCAATCCAGTAACTAGTTCAAAAGTAACCATAAAAACAGAATACATCGGAATCTTCAAATCATTGCCTGTTGTTAGTTTTTACACAGATCTAGATATTATTAACAATGCTGCAAGATTTTGACCGTTATGGTAGTCTTTGAATTCTAATAAAAGTCTGTTTGGATAATTGAGCTGAAAATTTTATTATATTCATAAATTGTGCCGTCAGTACAATGGATCATAAGTTTTGAGATTTTTTTTCTACTGATGGGACTCAGGCCGGCCTATTAAGTGATTTCTGGATGCTTAGAATATAGGCCTAGCCCAGCCTTTATTCTTATGATTTTGCTGATTATGCTCATTCTATGAGTCTAATAGAATTTTTAGCCTGATCATTCAAGAAGCCCCAAATCTGTTGAGATTGGTTTATAATTCTGATCGATCATTTATATCATGCAGGGAGGCATATGCGAACTTTGCTGATTTCTGTTTCAAGATGTTTGGGGATAGAGTGAAAAACTGGTTCACGTTCAATGAGCCCAGGGTGGTGGCGGCTCTTGGGTACGATGATGGCACTCATGCCCCTGGAAGGTGCACCAACTGTTCAGCCGGAGGGAACTCCGCTACGGAGCCTTATATTGTGGCCCATCATCTAATATTATCTCATGCCGCTGCAGTGAAGAGATATCGTGAGAAATATCAGGTAAATGGTCCAAATATCATATATGCTATCGGAGTGAAAACATTTTTTTCTATGCACATAGAATCATAAATAATGCATGCCCATTGATGTAAGCAATATCATTAAAAAAAAATAATAAAATCGATGTCTTTCAAACGCTACCTAAGCATGCCTGGATCTCTTAGTTCAGAGTTATTTATGTATGCTAGTTCTAATTTAATCATTTTAAATGAATTAGAATTGGTAGGACTACCATTGAGACTTTGGAGAATCCCCCTTCTTATTTCATAATATAATCATACTGAAAGTTTGTTTGACAAGAATAAGATTTATCAGGGACACATTGCTTGAATTTGTCATCAGATACAGAAACATCTTAGGATCAAGAGAAAGATGAAATTTTACAATTCGAACAAAATTTTGTTCGATAAAAAAAATCAGCATGTAATTCTGCTTTCAGAAAATTCATATGTGATTTTTATTTCAGTAAATTTATCATATTAGTTCTTTTATGCTGACTGGTAAACTACTGGTCACTTGGCATGTTAGCTACAATTGATTACTTACTGATACATTTTTTTATTATATTAATATTTACAGGCCCATCAGAAAGGCAAGATAGGAATACTTTGTGACTTTGTTTGGTATGAACCTCTTACCGACTCGATCAGGGACCAGGAGGCAGCTCAGAGAGCTCGAGACTTCCATATTGGATGGTAACACCAAGGCTGAGTTTAGATAGTGAGAAGAAAAAGTAAAAGATACAAGACTTATGAGCTAATAAATTTTAATGAAATCTGATCATTCTGGTGACAGGTTCCTGCACCCTATAATATATGGCGAGTATCCGAAAACGATGCAAGAGATTGTCAAAGAGAGGCTTCCTAAGTTCACCCGCGAAGAAGTTGAGATGGTAAAAGGTTCGATAGACTACGTTGGGATTAACCAATATACATCGTACTACATGGAGGACCAGCCAACGTACTCGCAGACACCAGTTAGCTACTCTGCAGACTGGCATACTCAATTTGCTTGTGAGATCCTTTAAACTCTTCATATTGTAATAAAAAATTACGTAGTGAAATTTTATCTGTTTCTAAATAACAATTTTTCTTGCTCTCCGATAAATGCAGACGATCGTGATGGTGTGCCAATTGGACCGCGAGTAAGTGTTTATTTAATTTATTTATTGTAGGATTAGAATAATCAGTAAGTTGTTATTTGAGCAAAAGTTGTTATAACCTTATCACATTTATAGTATATTAAATAAATAAAATTAATAAAAAGAATTTTAAGTAAGGTACATTAGCTAATATACATTTATGATTGAAATATGTTTTCAGTTGCTTGCATGCGTTGCTTATATTGTAATCATCTAGAAATAGAATTTTATGTTCATCACTGAGGTTCTAATTTTGGGTTTAGGATAGAAATTAAGGAAATGTTTTGTATCTTTGTTCAAGTTAATTTCATCCTAACACTTCATTTGTTTGTTGTATTTAGAAAATATCTATCATTTTAATGTGGATTTTTTTTTTTAAAAAAAAGAAGGTTAGAGTTTAGCTAGGATGTTGGTCCTTGGATGTTAGTTTAATGGGCCACCCTCATTGGCCACGACCTCATTTTTTTCCTGCATCTTAAAGCACCACTCTCCCCATTTTCATTATTTGCTTCTCGTTATTGATATTTAAAAAGAAATAAAAGAAAAGAAATTAATTAGAGAGCGCCTCTTCTCTCCCAAGCAGAAGTCAGTTAACCATAGGAGAATGTCACATGGGTATATTAGCTTGATCACTGCGTCTCATGATAGTTTAAGCTTTTGGACTATGATTCAATAATACATGGCACCCTTGAATTTAACCGAGTTCTGTCCTCGGCTTGCATGAACTCTCTCGTGTGGTTTCATAGATTTTTGCATCTTTTCAGTCGAGGGTTTCATAAGTTCTCTTGTAGCTTTTGCAAATCTTTGGGCTAATATTAAGTCTTCACCTACCCGTCTTGGCCCGCTAAACAAATCCCTAGGTCCTCTTCCAATAACTGGATTATATCCAAATTAACCTTGGTTTTATCAGACCATACTATCTCAATTTAATGGTGTAAGGACTGAAGCTTAAATCTTTGCTTTGATAATATTGTCTTAAAATGGTTCTCCACTGAGCATTACTTTGAATTGATATGGCCCAGTCGTGGAGAGTTGATTTTGGACTGTTTTTCATGCATGCAGGCGCACTCTGAATGGCTTTACATCGTACCATGGGGAATGTACAAGGCTGCGACTTATGTTAAGGAGACTTACGGCAATCCAACCGTCATACTAGCCGAAAATGGTATGAGAGATACATCAGACCATCCTCTTCGATCCATAATTACAAGTTCTAATACCGTCATGATACTGATCGCAGGAATGGACCAGCCCGGCAACGTAACTCTTCCTGGGGCCTTGCGCGACACTCAGAGGGTGAATTATTACAAGAGCTACATAACCGAGCTCAAGAAGGCGATCGACGATGGGGCCAATGTGATGGGCTATTTTGCTTGGTCTCTGCTCGATAATTTTGAGTGGAAGTTGGGATACACGTCGAGGTTTGGCCTCGTCTATGTGGACTACAGCACGCTTAAGCGGTACCCCAAGAATTCAGCATATTGGTTCAGGAACATGCTCAAGTTAAGGGAAAGGAGGAACTGATCTTATAGTCAGCGTCAGGACCTGCAGGATTTATTGTTTGCAACTTAGTATAGCAATAGCAAGCTGTTCAAAAAGCTAATGCTATTTAGTGTTTTAGCAGAGAGAGCTTGAATGTCTTTACTTATGCAATCTTGATTGCAGTATGTTTTAGACACTACTGTTAGTTTGCTGTGGCTGCTATACGTTGTTACTGCTTTTATATGTCCTTTTCTCTCTCTTAAGCGCGCAGACACCAAACAGCTGGCCCAGGCCCGCAAGACTCATTTCTTAACCAGGCCCGGGAATTATAGGTTGGGCCGATTAATCTGGCTCCTCTACAACACCATTAGTGCCAAAGAGGCGCTGCCCAGAGCACTTCAAAACTTATTATACTTTGACTTTTTTTGATATATTCATACTAGAAATATATGAGTCATCCGTTGTTGCAAAAATTTTAACCTAAAGATTGTTGATCCAACTCCCAGATGGTGAATATATAAACTCTGGTTCGGGCCAGGCTCACCCAACTCAAAATCTATTTTGAGCAGTGAGATGAGTTGCGTCAACAAAATATTTAATTGATAGTAATTCCAACTTTGATGTCATGAAAATAAAGCAAACTGGATTAAAAATAAGGACATTACCACCAAAAAGTACCTTACACCTAGGTTGGCAATGGAACTAGATTGGGCTTGCTTTTCTTATTTATTGTTTTGCTTAGAGAAATAGAGACTCTTGCGTTTTGATCTATGGTCATTAGCCATAGGCAGAGTTGTGGCATGTGGTCTTTTTTTCCTCATCTCTTGCTGCCGCTCTCACATTCGAGCTTCATTTTTCTTTTTATTTTTCATTCTTTCCTTCTCTATCAAAAAAATAGTCTTCAAATATTGATATATCCCTTTTGTCCTCTCTCTCTCTCTCTCTCTCTCTCTCTCTCTCACATCAACAAAAAAAAGAAAAAAAGAAGGAAAGAAATAAAGCAAAGGCAAGATAATTTCCATGAGAATTTGGAAATGAACTACAAGTTCAAAATTTAATCTTGGAACACAAATGACATTTTTGTCATCAGGGCTTAAGACCATAAACCGTAATTAAACTTGCATATTGCATTGGCATCGCCAATAGGCACCATACATCCAAAATTGTTATCAATCATAGTTATATAACCTAAATGCTCTGCACTTAGAATAGGATTTTGCTGCAAATCTTTTTCTTCCGAAGAAAAGTTTGAACGCCACTAATCCAACGCTCTCTAAAGACTGATCATCTATTTGCAATCGGACAGCAATCTTACTTTCATCAGAATCTTATTTAGTTATCAATCCCGCCTTCACCTAAAAGTTGCCTGCTGGATGCCAGTGATTCCTGACACGATCGACCTTTCCTCTACGAGTCTATGTGAAAAAAGGGGCGAGTTCCAGTCACTTTAATAAGTGAAGAAGGCAATCAAACCTATCCGTCCTTCCCAACTCAATACATAGCTTAATATTTTATCTCACCCATCTTCACCTAATAGTGCTACAAGTCTATTATTTAGATTATATTATTAAATAAGAAAGAAATATATCGTTTCAAATTCTGCATATCATACTTTATGATTAAAATATTCTTAGTATCTCTCTTAATTAATAATCATCTACAAAAATTTGTTGAAGACGTTATATATATAATCACCTAAATTTATTTCTGTCTTCATGCTTATTTGCATGATTATCGTAGAAATCCCATATTATTTAGATTTTATTTTTTAAAATAAAAATCTATGTCTTATCTGCGTCTCCAATCTTTTAATGTTTTTCAACGGACCTATGCAGGCTTATATATAGTTTTGAATAACATTTTTTTAACTAATTATTCAATATACAACGTATATAAACTAGAGGAAACTATGGACCGGTGGTTGTTACGACACCAATCCCCAGCTCCGAAGGTTAAGTGGTGTTTGGCAGCAGCACTGCATATATTATCTCCAAAATCTGGCAAGAAACTCAAATAGAGCTATATCTTTCTGATTGGTGGGGTTCTTGTTTCAGCACTAAAATCCAGCAGGAAGACTTCTAAGTCTCCTCAATCCATGACCAAAGCTGCTACAATTATCATCCACCTCATTACACAACCAATAATTGATCCAACTTTTTTTCTGCTTTATCAAATCTTTCATCATTACGGCGGCACTCTAAACAATCTTTCATTATTTTTAGTAGCGCTGCTGGCGAGCAGAAAGCAGTGGAAGGCCAGCAAACATCTTCTTTTTTTTTTTTCTTTTGAGGGACACAGGAGGTAACAAATGCTACCCTCTGTTTATTGAAGGCTGAAAGGGTTACAGAAGAAGGTTGAAAGAATACAAGAGTGGGAAGAAAGCAAAAGAACATAGTATAGACGGAGAGTGGAGAAGAGAAGGGCAGGAAACTTCATCTTGATCTTTCTGCTGCTGACAAACTTTGAGCACTTGATGCTGCTACAGGTGTTCGGGTCCCGAGTCGATCACTTTTAAGGTCCATATCCTATTCATCTGCACTCTGTTATTGTGATAACCGTCCATGTTTCTGAGAGGAATGGGGAGAGGCCATCACACCAAAGGGCGGGCGTTTGTAATCGCCTGATGGTGGGCGGTTACAACCGTCCACGTTCCCCAGCAATCGGAGGCTACAAGAAGCTCCGATCGATGAGGCTTTTCACCACCCTCCTTCCTCTGTTTCTTCTCCATTCTCCTTTTCTCACAACTCTCCTCGGTGGACAGGATCTGGCATTAGGCTTGCGTCGCCGGAACAAAGGGCTGCGTTGCCGGAGTAGGAGGCGGACGTTCTTCTTCAAAGCAGGTAACGCCCTTACTCCTAGATTATTCTTTGTAGATCTAATTTAGCAACTAAATCGCACACAAAAAAAAAGAAGGAAGATGGCAGCGGTCGCCGGCTGCGGTGGCCGCAAGCCACGGCGGTCGCCGGCCGCGGCAGCAAGAGAGGCCGTAAGCCGGCCGGGGAGCCGCCGGCTGCGGCTCGGGCCCTCCCCGAGCCAGATCTCCCATCCGCGGGAGAAGAAGAAGAAGAAGAAAAAAAAAAAAGGACTTACCGGTGGTTGATCCGCAGCCGCAACCGCGGGCGCCGGCCTCGGCCACGGGCCGCGGGTCGTCGGCCATGGGATGCGGGTCGCCGGCAGCGAGACGTAGATGCGGCCGTGGGCCGCCGAAGCGGCCTTGGGCATGGCCACGGGCACGACCGCGGGCACGGCCGCGGGCGCGACCGTGGGCACCGCAGGCCGGCCGCTGGGCGCCGTCGGCCGCTACCCACTCCTCCCAAGCCGCTCGAGCTCGCCCTCCTCCCTCCACGGGAGAAGAAATGAGAAGAAAGGGGGAAGGAGGAGTCGGGAGAGGAGAAGAGGAAGAAAAAAAAAAAAAAAAGGAGAAGAAGGTTCGGGAAGGAAGAAAGAAGAAAAGAAAAAAAAAAAAAAGAAGAAAAGAAGAAAAAGAAAAAGAAAAGAAAAGAAAAGAAAAAAAAAAAAAAAAAAAAAAAAAAAAGGGAGAGACCCTTAACGAGTCCGACCTAACGGGTCTGATCCGAGTTCGGGTCCGAACCTATTAGGCCCAAATAAAAGAAAAGAAAAATGGGTTGAGCCAAATTTGATTCAATTCGAGCCCAATCAGATTGGACTAAGTTCGGACGAACCCAAACTATAAATTGGGTTAAATCCGAACCCAATTAAGCCCAATTGAGTTGGGTTCGAACCCAATTAAGCTGAGTTAATCTCAGCAGACCCAAATTGAATATGAATCAAGCCCAATTCAAAACCAGTTTAACCAAATTGAGACCAAATTGACTTTGGGCTGACCCTGACTCAAGTCTAAATGAGCCATATTGACCTTGGACCAAAATTAAACCTAATTGGACTTGAAATTGAGCCCAATAACCTAATCAAAAGACCAAATTGACCCAATAGGGCTAGATCCAATTAGGAACCGAGCCAATTCTTTAATTAAAGATCCAATTGACCTACGTGAACCCAATCTGGTTCTAAATCGAGGCCAAGGGCTCTAAATTAAGTAAATTGGACTTGAGTTCCAAGCAAGTAAATTCATGTTATGATAAATTAGAAAAATCATGAAAAGAATAATGTGATCCTTATGTGATTAATTTAGGTGATCAAAGATTCATTATCCGGACGTAAGAAATTGGAAAGCAAATTGCTGTAAGTAACCTTGGCACTGATCTTAAAGTTTTTAAATTACTATTTATTCATCATTATGAAAATGTATTGCTTTACGATATATTTTTCTCAAAATTAGGATCAAGTATATGATTGCATGTGATACATGAAGAGCATCCTTCATGAATATTTGATGATGTATGAGTTATGAAATTATGATTATGTTAGACTGCATGAAAAATGATATTTGAAGCATGTTTATGCATTTTAAATTATATAATGCCATTTATCATTTTCAAACCTATTTATGATGATTATGATTTATGAAAGAAAAAGAATATGATTTATGAACTCTCAGATAGCTATGACCACCTCTAGAAATAGAGGCCAGTCGACACCCTGGAGCTAGCATCCAAAGAATAACAGGCCCTCTGCCAACGGGTTAAAGTTGGTAACGAATAACAGAATTAGTCGACTAAGATTAACAGGCCCTGTCACGGGATTATAGTGACCATAGCAGCACATCCGTCTGAGAGTATGTTTTCTAAAGTATGGATAAATGGCAATATTTTTATATGACTTGCATTATCATGATTATGAACTTTTATGGATAGAACATGCATTGCTTTATGACCTGATTTGTGTATATCATCTATAAAATGTTTTATTTTACATCAACTGTTGGCTTTTTAATCACTGCATTAGCATAATTGTACTTGATCCAATAAGATAGTACCTGGTTACTTACTGAGCTGGGTAGCTCATACCTTTTTATCTATTTTTTTCTTACAGATGATTAAGACCATTAGGAGCAGGGAGCTTGATGTTATTCAGGGTTGGGGTAATTGAAAATGTTATGTAATAATCAGATTTTAGAAGCTCTGTACTGTTCCAACTTCTTCACTAATGTTATGACATTAGTAAATGAAACTATTTATTTTTATTATGAAATTTTATGTGGCTTCGTGTTATTGTGTGCATAAGATAGCAATAGCACGGCCGTGTCATAATCCGGATTTGGGGCGTGACATTTAGTGGTATCAGAGCAATAGGTTTAATAAAGGGTAAAAAAAAAGTTTTAGTAAGGGAAATGGGTAGTTAAGTCCCGTTAAATTAAATTCGGCATATTCAAAATAAAGAAAATTAGTTAATTGAATTATGCTAATATTTTTTTTATAGGTGAAAATGAGGAACAGAGAGAATGAAGTCTTGGCAAATATTGCAGCTCGGAGGAGAGGAGCAAGAGGGAGAGGAGTTGCCAGGCAGCCAGCCGAGCAAACTCCTAACCCAGCTGCCACCCAGGCCGATTTTGCAGGAGCAAGTCAGGTGATGACTCAGCTCCTTCAGATGCAGCAGCAAATGCAGCAGCAGATGCAACAACAGATGCAGATGCAGCAGCAGGTGCAGCAGCAGATGCAGATGCAGATGCAGCAGCAGGTGCAGGCCACTGTCCGACCTGCACAGTCCATTGAGTCCTACTATGAGCGATTCCGTAGGCTCAACCCACCTATGTTTGACGGTGGAGCTGACCCTCTGATTGCTGAGACCTGGATTCGGGAGGTGGAGAAGATGTTCAAAGCCTTGCAATATCCTGAAGAAGTAAAGGTCAGATTGGCTATTCCTATGCTGAAGGGGAATGCAGAGTTCTGGTGGACGGCTATTGAAGCTGCACTCGAGGGTGAGGATGAGCTACTGATATGGGAGGAATTCAAGAAGATGTTTTATGAGCAGTATTTTCCTGAGTCAGTTAGAATATCTAAAAAAAATGAGTTTTTATCTCTGAGGCAGACAGATGATATGACTGTGCTAGAATATGCCAACAAATTTACTAAGCTGGGTCGGTTTTGTCCTCAAATGATAGAGGTTGAGAGAAGCAAGGCTAACAGATTTGAGCAGGGCTTGAGGGACGACATTCGATCCCGGTTGTCAGTTCTGATTCTCACCAGCTATGGAGAGGTCCTGGGGAGAGCATTGAAGGTAGAAACAGATCTGAAGAAATCAGAGAAGGAAAGAGGTGAACAGAAAAGGCTCGAGATGTCAAAAAATCTGAGGAACCGGTCAAGGAACTTTGAAGGCCCTCCTAGCAAGAAGAAATTTAAAGCTTGTGATTACTGTGGTAAAATGCATACTGGTCCTTGCTTGAAGAGGATGGGAGCTTGTTTTATATGTGGGCAGCCAGGACACATAGCCAGAGATTGCCCAAACAAAAAGAAGGTTGAATCTGGACCTTCTAGACCAGCTGATCAGAAGCAGAAAGGAGCTGCACGGGTGTTCGCACTGACACGACAGGATGCTAGTGCCAGTGACAGTGTTGTGGCAGGTATGATTCCCATCAACTCTGTTGATGCTTCAGTACTATTTGATTCTGGCGCTACACATTCCTTTATATCCTCCAAGTTCTCTGCATCCTTGCACCTTATGCCTGATAAGTTAGATGAGCCTTTACTTGTTGCTACTCCTCTTAAGAAGACAGTAGTGGTTGATTCTGTTCATAAAAACTGCATAGTTTAGATAGAGGACAGAAAATTATTGGCTGACTTGGTACTGTTAGACATGTATGATTTTGATGTCATCTTTTCCTTGGTATGAATTGGCTGTCTGAATATCATGCTCACATTGATTGTTTTGGCAAGAGGGTAGTGTTTCAGATACCTGGTGAACGGAAAATTTTCTATCAGGGTGATGCACCCACTATGAATCCCTCTTTGCACTTTATCTCTGCAATGAGTGCAAGGAAGGCCCTCAGAAAGGGATGTCAGGCTTATCTAGCTTGTGTGATAGACACAACAAAAGAAATAAGGCTAGAGGATATCCCTATTGTAAGAGAGTATCCAGAAGTGTTCCCTGATGATCTACCCGGATTACCTCCTGATCGGGAGATTGATTTTCGAATCGATCTCTTACCGGGTGTTGGACCTATCTCGAAGGCTCCTTATCGGATGGCCCCGGCAGAGTTGAGAGAGTTGAAGATCCAGCTACAGGAACTCCTAGAGAAGAAATTCATTCGCCCGAGTGTTTCACCGTGGGGAGCTCCAGTACTATTTGTTAAGAAGAAGGATGGAAGTATGCGGCTGTGTATTGATTACCGAGAGTTGAACAAGGTGACAGTGAAAAACAAATACCCTCTGCCCCGGATTGATGATTTATTTGATCAGCTACAAGGTGCCCAAGTCTTCTCCAAGATAGATCTGCGATCTGGGTATCATCAATTGAAAATCCTAGCAGATGATGTGCCGAAGACTGCATTTCGAACCAGGTATGGGCACTATGAATTTTTAGTTATGCCATTTGGACTAACCAATGCGCCAGCTGCTTTTATGGATCTGATGAACAGGATCTTTAAGCAGTATTTGGATCAGTTTGTTATTGTTTTCATTGATGATATACTGATCTATTCTAAGAGCAAAGAAGAACATGAAGATCACTTGAGAGTGGTATTACAGATTCTTCAGGAGAATAGATTATATGCCAAACTGAGCAAATGTGATTTCTGGCTGGATAGTATTGCATTTTTTGGTCATGTAATCTCAAAAGATGGGGTGTCAGTGGACCCAAAGAAAATAGAAGCAGTGGTGGATTGGCCTCGTCCTACAAATGTCACCGAAATCAGAAGTTTCTTGGGTTTGGCTAGTTATTATAGAAGATTTGTGGAAGGATTCTCTCGGATCGCTACTCCTTTGACTCGTCTGACCCAGAAACGAGCAAAGTTTGTATGGAGTGAAGATTGTGAGCAAAGTTTTCAAGAGTTAAAGCAAAGGCTGGTATCTGCTCCTATTCTTACTTTGCCAACCAGTACTGGGGGTTTTATCATTTATAGTGATGCCTCTAAGAAAGGATTAGGCTGTGTACTAATGCAGAATGATAAAGTAGTAGCCTATGCCTCTAGACAGCTGAAGCCATATGAGCAAAACTATCCGACACATGATTTGGAGTTGGCAGCAGTGGTTTTTGCTCTGAAGATTTGGCGACATTATCTATATGGTGAGCCTTGTGAGGTTTTTACTGATCACAAAAGCCTAAAGTATATATTTACTCAGAAGGAATTAAACATGAGGCAAAGAAGATGGCTTGAGCTACTAAAAGATTATGATCTAAGCATCAAATATCATCCGGAAAAGGCTAATGTTGTGGCAGATGCTCTCAGCAGGAAGTCAGCAGTGGGCTCCATATCTTTGCTTACCACTCAGAAGCAGATTTTGAAAGATTTTGAGATGATGCAGATCGATGTGATTACCAAGGATGCTGGGAGTATGTTGACTAGTTTGTTGGTGCAACCTACCTTGATAGAAAGAATAAAGACTGCTCAACAGACAGATGCACATTTGTGTCGGCTTAGAAATGATGTGGAGAGAGGGTTACGACCCGAACTCCGAATCCACCCGGATGGTACTCTGCGTTTTGGCTGTAGATTATGTGTGCCCAAGGATGCTGATCTAAAAAGAGAGATTCTGGAGGAAGCTCATCAATCTCGTTTCTCTATTCATCCCGGCAGCACTAAAATGTATAGAGATTTACGAGAACATTTCTGGTGGAATGGCATGAAGAGAGAAATAGCAGGATTTGTAGCTCGGTGCTTGGTATGTCAACAAGTAAAGGCTGAGCATCAGAGGCCAGCTGGTTTGCTAGAACCACTAGAGATTCCAGAGTGGAAATGGGAGCACATTACTATGGATTTTGTCATTGGGCTTCCGAGGACAGTAAGGAGGAATGATGCAGTATGGGTGATTGTTGATCGCCTCACGAAGTCAGCTCACTTTTTACCCTTTAGGGTTGGCACTTCACTTGACAAGTTGGCTCAGAGGTATATTGATGATATTGTGCGCTTACATGGGGCACCAGTAAGCATTGTATCTGATCGGGACCCTCGTTTTGTATCTGGATTTTGGAGAAGCTTCCAGACTGCCATGGGCACTGATCTGAGACTCAGCACTGCTTATCACTCACAGACTGATGGTCAGTCAGAGAGGACGATCCAGACCCTGGAGGATATGCTGCGGACTTGCACTGTTGATCTGGGAGGTTGCTGGGATGATCATATATCACTAGTCGAGTTTGCTTATAATAATAGTTATCATTCTAGCATCCAGATGGCACCTTATGAAGCCTTGTATGGAAGAAAATGTCGGTCTCCTCTACATTGGGATGATGTTGGAGAGAAGAAATTGTTGGGCCCTGAATTAGTTCAGATTGCCAAGGAAAAGATTCTACTGATCAGAAAAAGGCTCAAGGCAGCTCAAGATAGACAAAAAAGTTGGGCAGATAAGAAAAGAAGAGAAGTAAAATTTCAGGAGGGGGACTTTGTATTCTTAAAAGTTTCACCCTCGAAAGGTGTTACAAGATTTGGAAGACATAGTAAACTGAATCCTCGCTACATTGGACCCTTTGAGATTCTTGCCAAAGTAGGGGAGGTTGCTTACAGGCTGGCTTTGCCACCAGAGTTATCCAGCGTGCATAATGTCTTTCACGTTTCTCTTCTACGGAGATACATTCCTGATCCCAGCCATATAGTACAGCACGAGACCCTGCAGATTGATAGAGACCTAACTTATGAAGAGTATCCTTTACGCATCATTGATCAAAAGGAGCAGGTCCTGAGACGACGTATCATACCCTATGTGAAAGTTCAGTGGAGCAACCACTCGGAGAGAGAGGCCACATGGGAACTTGAGGAGGAAATGCGAGCGAGACATCCGCAACTCTTTGAGAATGCAGGTATGTAAATTTCGAGAACGAAATTTTTATTAGGGGGGAAGAATGTGATAACCGTCCATGTTTCTGAGAGGAATGGGGAGAGGCCATCACACCAAAGGGCGGGCGTTTGTAATCGCCTGATGGTGGGCGGTTACAACCGTCCACGTTCCCCAGCAATCGGAGGCTACAAGAAGCTCCGATCGATGAGGCTTTTCACCACCCTCCTTCCTCTGTTTCTTCTCCATTCTCCTTTTCTCACAACTCTCCTCGGTGGACAGGATCTGGCATTAGGCTTGCGTCGCCGGAACAAAGGGCTGCGTTGCCGGAGTAGGAGGCGGACGTTCTTCTTCAAAGCAGGTAACGCCCTTACTCCTAGATTATTCTTTGTAGATCTAATTTAGCAACTAAATCGCACACAAAAAAAAAAAAGAAGGAAGATGGCAGCGGTCGCCGGCTGCGGTGGCCGCAAGCCACGGCGGCCGCAAGCCGCGGCAGCAAGAGAGGCCGTAAGCCGGCCGGGGAGCCGCCGGCTGCGGCTCGGGCCCTCCCCGAGCCAGATCTCCCATCCGCGGGAGAAGAAGAAGAAGAAGAAAAAAAAAAAAGGACTTACCGGTGGTTGATCCGCAGCCGCAACCGCGGGCGCCGGCCTCGGCCACGGGCCGCGGGTCGTCGGCCATGGGATGCGGGTCGCCGGCAGCGAGACGTAGATGCGGCCGTGGGCCGCCGAAGCGGCCTTGGGCATGGCCACGGGCACGACCGCGGGCACGGCCGCGGGCGCGACCGTGGGCACCGCAGGCCGGCCGCTGGGCGCCGTCGGCCGCTACCCACTCCTTCCAAGCCGCTCGAGCTCGCCCTCCTCCCTCCACGGGAGAAGAAATGAGAAGAAAGGGGGAAGGAGGAGTCGGGAGAGGAGAAGAGGAAGAAAAAAAAAAAAAAAAGGAGAAGAAGGTTCGGGAAGGAAGAGGGAAGAAAAGAAAAAAAAAAAAAAAGAAAAGAAGAAAAAGAAAAAGAAAAGAAAAGAAAAGAAAAAAAAAAAAAAAAAAAAAAGGGAGAGATCCTTAACGGGTCCGACCTAACGGGTCTGATCCGAGTTCGGGTCCGAACCTGTTAGGCCCAAATAAAAGAAAAGAAAAATGGGTTGAGCCAAATTTGATTCAATTCGAGCCCAATCAGATTGGACTAAGTTCGGACGAACCCAAACTATAAATTGGGTTAAATCCGAACCCAATTAAGCCCAATTGAGTTGGGTTCGAACCCAATTAAGCTGAGTTAATCTCAGCAGACCCAAATTGAATATGAATCAAGCCCAATTCAAAACCAGTTTAACCAAATTGAGACCAAATTGACTTTGGGCTGACCCTGACTCAAGTCTAAATGAGCCATATGGACCTTGGACCAAAATTAAACCTAATTGGACTTGAAATTGAGCCCAATAAGCTAATCAAAAGACCAAATTGACCCAATAGGGCTAGATCCAATTAGGAACCGAGCCAATTCTTTAATTAAAGATCCAATTGACCTACGTGAACCCAATCTGGTTCTAAATCGAGGCCAAGGGCTCTAAATTAAGTAAATTGGACTTGAGTTCCAAGCAAGTAAATTCATGTTATGATAAATTAGAAAAATCATGAAAAGAATAATGTGATCCTTATGTGATTAATTTAGGTGATCAAAGATTCATTATCCGGACGTAAGAAATTGGAAAGCAAATTGCTGTAAGTAACCTTGGCACTGATCTTAAAGTTTTTAAATTACTATTTATTCATCATTATGAAAATGTATTGCTTTACCATATATTTTTCTCAAAATTAGGATCAAGTATATGATTGCATGTGATACATGAATTTGATTAAAGAGCATCCTTCATGAATATTTGATGATGTATGAGTTATGAAATTATGATTATGTTAGACTGCATGAAAAATGATATTTGAAGCATGTTTATGCATTTTAAATTATATAATGCCATTTATCATTTTCAAACCTATTTATGATGATTATGATTTATGAAAGAAAAAGAATATGATTTATGAACTCTCAGATAGCTATGACCACCTCTAGAAATAGAGGCCAGTCGACACCCTGGAGCTAGCATCCAAAGAATAACAGGCCCTCTGCCAACGGGTTAAAGTTGGTAACGAATAACAGAATTAGTCGACTAAGATTAACAGGCCCTGTCACGGGATTATAGTGACCATAGCAGCACATCCGTCTGAGAGTATGTTTTCTAAAGTATGGATAAATGGCAATATTTTTATATGACTTGCATTATCATGATTATGAACTTTTATGGATAGAACATGCATTGCTTTATGACCTGATTTGTGTATATCATTTATAAAATGTTTTATTTTACATCAACTGTTGGCTTTTTAATCACTGCATTAGCATAATTGTACTTGATCCAATAAGATAGTACCTGGTTACTTACTGAGCTGTGTAGCTCATACCTTTTTATCTATTTTTTTCTTACAGATGATTAAGACCATTAGGAGCAGGGAGCTTGATGTTATTCAGGGTTGGGGTAATTGAAAATGTTATGTAATAATCAGATTTAGAAGCTCTGTACTGTTCCAACTTCTTCACTAATGTTATGACATTAGTAAATGAAACTATTTATTTTTATTATGAAATTTTATGTGGCTTCGTGTTATTGTGTGCATAAGATAGCAATAGCACGGCCGTGTCATAATCCGGATTTGGGGTGTGACATTTAGTGGGGTGTGAGGCCCAATAGTCCCACATCGGAAAGACTCGTTCCAGAGCCTGAGCATATGAGGCGGGTGACTCCAAATCCTGCAGACGCGTTTTGGGTGGAAAACAAAATCGGGGAGGGGTGAAGGACGCTTGCGTGAAGCCCTAGAACCGGACAATATTTGGCAGGGGAGCCCCGTGTTCCCCCCTCATGTGGCCCCCACGTGGGCACTAGATGCCTCACGTGCCTCGCAGAGGCGGGGACGTGACATTTGGTATCAGAGCCGAGGACGGCTCTTGTCCGATGGTGGGAAGGGTGTGAGGCCCAATAGTCCCACATCGGAAAGACTCGTTCCAGAGCCTGGGCATATGAGGCGGGTGACTCCAAATCCTGCAGACGCGTTTTGGGTGGAAAACAAAACCGGGGAGGGGTGAAGGACGCTTGCGTGAAGCCCCAGAACCGGACAATATTTGGCAGGGGAGCCCCGTGTTCCCCCCTCATGTGGCCCCCACGTGGGCACTAGATGCCTCACGTGCCTCGCAGAGGCGGGGACGTGACAGTTATCCCCCTTTAGCAGCGCTGCCTGACATAAATGGCTTAGACCCTATTTGGAGGAGCTGTTAGTAGTAGAGCTTTTAGAAGTAGAGCGGTTGGAAGTAGAGCTGTCTAAACAGAGCGTTTATAAAAAGATGTTTGCTGCTTGATAACTACATTTTTAAATTGCTGTGGCACTTTAACATGTATTTGGTAAACAAACTGAGAAAGTACTTTTATGTGACAAAATGACCATAAATGATATTACCAGTATTATACAACAGAGCATAATAAAATATAATACGTATTAATAAATAAATATATAATATGATATAATATTAATGTAATGTAATATATTATTATTATTATAATATAGTACTATAACATTATGTATTATAGAATAATGATTGAATATAATATTAAATTATTTAACATAACATATCAATGTATTATGATATAATATAATATAATATTATATTTATAGTATAATACAATAATAAATATATAAAATATTATAATTATTAGTGTAAATTAATTTTTCATCCTTCTAATTACCATTTATCTCTCTAACAAATTTTCTAGCTAGATAATAAAATTGGTTAAATAATTACTAATATTTTTATTTATTTATTTATTTAGATCAGATTTTTTGTCATTCACTCATTATTTTATTTATTTATTTATTATTTTATTTCATTGAAATATAGAAGGGTCGCCGGCCATGGGTGGTGGCCGGCATGATGGCTGCCACCGTGGGCAGCCACGAGCTCCCAAAACAAAAAAAAAAAAAAGAAGAGAAAGAAGGAACATAGGCGGCGACGTTGAGAGGAAAAAGAAGATAGAGAGGAAGAGGGAGAGGATGGGTGAGAGAAGAAGAGGTGAGATGAGGGTTTTGGAGAAAAAAGTAAGATTTAAATGGGGGTAATTTGGGCCAAAAAATAGCTCCCGGTAAAGCTGAAAACAGCATTTTCAAAAAGCTCCAAATTGGAGCTTGTCCCCAAAAGCTGTTTTCAGCTTTCCATAAAAACTGAAACAGCTTTCAAAAATTTTTACCAAACACAATTTTTATTTAAAAATACTTTTGAGTACTTTTTGGCCCTCTAAAAGCTCCCCCAAATAGGATCTTAAGCATTGCCAAAATTATTGAACTTCTAGTAGGCTTTTGCGAAGGTTTCACGGCGTGTTGGCATCTTATCAGTACCTGGAGCTAAATTGAGCTGCAATTTGCGGCAATATTTTTATATTTGTTTACTTTTCATCATGCTGGGTGCTTTAGGTACGGCCATTGAGACAATAGATCAGAATAATTAGGCTTTAGATACAACCATTTCGAAAATCCACACACACAAAAAAGTTTCCACTACAGAATTTAGCTACACAAGTAGTTTGTTCTTGCTATGCAAATCCAGTGGAGAAATAACAATGACGACCAAAAATTAATCTTATTTTAGGGCCATCATTGCGCTTTTCCTTTCATTCTTACTATAGATTTTATATCCCTTCGTTCAAGCCCCGGTGTTCTCGTTGGGTTAAGAATTCAAATTCATTTTAAATTTAATCACAAACACCAGGATCAGTCCTAATGGACTCGTGCTACAGTGTTCCATAGTCTACATAGATTATGGCTCGGATCCGCTCTGATACCATTTATAACAATCCAGAACTTTATCCAAAATGGCTAACCGGAAGATATTATTTAAGTTTCTTGATCCTATAAAAGTATAGAAGATCTACCTAGCGAAGAACCGATGTGGAACTACATATACGCTCGCAGAGGTCCTCATAATGATCATCTTTAAAGACTATAGCAAAACATCCAATTAGCAACACTTCAAATCATTCACATGCCTATCCATGCAAGAAACAAATGAACCCCTCTCCGGCGGCGAATAAAAGCTTTTCATATCCAAGAAAAGAGCAAAATAGACACCGAAAATCCCCACATTAAGAACTAATAGCTTCTCCCTTTCTACCATCAAACGCACCATTCATCACAAAACCTCTCCATCACCCCAGATGACCTAAAATACAAGTTCATAAAAGACCACGCCTACTACTTTCCCTCACATAATAGAGCAGGCGTTTGGGTTGTCATCGCTGAAGAGTGATGTAAACTGCTCCTCAGGTGCACCGGGGCTCGGCACGGCTTGGTCCACTTTGCGGACAAACCCGGAGGGGGCCCTCTTGTCGTACGCCTGAGCTGCGTAAGGGTAGTAGACCAGATTGTAAGGGACGTAAGGCCAGAAGTACTCCACCCTCTTCCCGGGGCTCTTCACCTTGTTCAGGAACTTCTTTGGCTCCGCATGGCCGGTCACGGTCACCCTGCTCTGCTTTCGGTTCAGAATGCATGAGACCACTACCCATCCATCCACAAGTAATGAATTATCCAGATTAAAAGAAAATCCAGTGGAATTCAACCCAAAAAAAATATAGAACATAAGACAGATATTATGACATCCATCAAAAAATTAGAACCTAAACTAGTTCATTCTATTACTATCTCCACATAAAATGGTGGTCTAGAACTTATAATATTGTGAAACATTTCCTTCAAGAATCATTAGATTCAAACTGTAAGAGACCTGTATGTATCCACAAGGGTGAAATACCTTATGGTTTGAGAGGATGTGCGATTTGATTAGAGATTTCTTCGACCTGCATATCCCACAAAATTCGCAGTAATAGCGCTTGATATCCCTAAAAACGGCCCTCCTCTCTGACCTCTGACCTCTTCAGCCTCGCTTGCCACCTCGCCAGCCGAAGCTTGAGATTCTACAGTGACCATCTAGACTCCAAAAACCAGGGAACCAGTCAGGCGCATTCAATTCCATCAAATGATTGCTCATCACGTAACATGAAATAATTTAGTTCATTCAATTGTAATTTGAAATACAAATTTTTATGAAACAGGATTCTTAGCCTGGAAAAGTAAATCAGTTGAATCTATAAAGAGGTTTGCAATTCTTTCGCCAGAGGAAGATCAAGCGATAAACAATAGATTAAATATGAGCAATTATCGGATTTATGGAATAATTCTCAAACAAAAAAGACAAGCAACAACTTCATACACCCCTAACAACAAAACAGCATTAAATCTCATTCAAAGTGGTTGACAATTCTATGATATCGGGTAAGGAATTTATAAAAACCTACAAATTGCATAAAAATTCAACAAAAAACAAGATAATCGAGAAAACACCGAAAGAAGTCAACATGGGTAAGCTAAAAAAATAACTAAATTTTGCATCTTCGATTGAGAGAAGATGAGATAACAATTAGGATCTCTAGCTTACCCTTTCCGCCGTGGAGAAGAAGGCCAAGATGAGATTAGGGCTTCGAGGCCGGGCGAAGACAACGGTGGGAGATCGAGCGCACGCGCCCGCGATGGGAGAGAGAAGATCCCAAGTCCCTGCCAGAAGACAATACGAACCCCTTCCCCTAGGGTTTAGTTTGCCCTCGGTGACAAAGGGGAGGACAAGAGCAACGCAACGCATCAAGCAGACGCAAGTTTTACCGGGTCCAGAACCGGCCCAACTTAAGTAGCCTAATATAGAGAGTTTTTTTTTTTTTACATGAATACCCGTCTAAAAATTTAAATTTACATGAATATCTTCTTAAAATTTATATTTATTTTTGTATCCTTATAAACACTGTTTTTGTACAAATGCTTCTAATATAACAATTCTTCTAACACCATTAATAAAGACCATAATTATTTTAATTAAAAATAAAATAAAATGTTGAAATGATTTTTTTTTTTTTTGTCTCCCATCGCGATTGCCTTATAAATGTTTTTTTTTTTTAACATCCATCCATTAAAGATATTTTAGTCATTTTAATTTGAAACTTTAATTTTTTAACGGCATTAGATGGCGTGGGTATATATATATGCATAAATAAGGATAAAAAAAGATAGAGTAGAAAAACAAGTGTTTTACAAGGGTATATGTGCAAATATAAATTTTGGAAGGGTATTTATACAAAATTTAATATTTAGGAGGGTATTCATGCAATTTTTTTTTTATTTTTTAAGACTTAGACCGGACCTAAACAGAAGATAGTGGTTGGAAGAGATGAGAGGGGCCACCATTTCAAACCCGAAAACCACACCGAGTAATCATGTTGGATTATTTTTCTTTAAAAAGTTAAATAATTTAGATTCTTGCAATATAAACTAATGGCATCAGTCACACTTTTAACGGTCGAATAATCGAGATTCGTGCAAGATAAACCAATAGGCAACAATGATAAATTTAATAGCTTTGTGGTTAAGTGACGAAAAATGCGTGCATGGTAGTACCTTGAGCATACATAATAAGGGCTTGGTAACTTGGCAATTCAACTAGCTCTCACTGAATCCTCTTATACCTTATGGCACAGGAAACTCTTCAGCATGAATCGAGCGCTCCGTAGCATGAGTCTTGAATAATTAGTTTACTCCTTGATTTATAAAATTACAAAGCCGTTCAAAGGAACAAGGAATTTACATAGCTTGTTTGTTAGCCTGGTCGTCTTTATGTAATCTCAAGTCTCTCTTTCCCCCCATTACTTGTAAACACATGCAAGAGTAAGTGTAAACGATGATGATCTGTACGTAATAAATGCATATTTCCAAAAGTTTTCGTCTTATCTAAGATCTTAGCAGAAATATCGATTTATATATTTTTGCATCAGCATTTAATAATACAATACAAGAAGCTTATGGTGACCACAATCGAGGATGGGACGGAGATTGGGAAAGCTCCGATTTTATCTAGGTATACGTACGTGCCATAGCGACCGCATGGGATTAGATCTCAAGCAACCCAAATCATCGTTAAATTCTTTATCACTGTCGCTAGTTACGATGCTTGCAATGTTTCCTGCTGTACAGCTAATGATTTGATCCAACTAATTTCTTGAAATGATAAAAATTTACATAATTTATCAAGATTTTTATATCAGCGTCGTTGTCCTACCGATAATGAGAGTAATCTCTCCTCTTTACTTTTTTTTGCTCAAGCTTCCAACTCAATTGATATAATCTGGTATCAGCCACCCACCAAGTTGACCAAAATCTCTGTATTTTATAAGCCTTGTTCCCACTTTAGCAAATCTGAACATTTTTTTTTCTTCTTAATTTTTTCTGAAGAAAGAGGAGGGGGACTCGACCACCTCATTTCATTAAGGAGACGAAGCGAAAGAAAAATGGAGGACACGTGTTGAAGACAGAGGGGGTGAAAAGAACAAGTAGGGACTAGGGATAGAAGAAACTACCAGCCCAATGGTAGTTGGAGAGGGAGTCGCTGACGAAGAGGCTAGTTCGATCTTATCCAAAAGCTTGGAAATAGGTGATAGTGTTTATCGAAAGGCAAAAGGCTTTAAGGATCAAGAGTCCAGGATGACATTCTCCGAGAATGTTGTTCGCATAACAAGAAGTCAACCGAAAATATACTTGGTTAAACAAGTTGTACTTGAAATACGACACAAAGCGTTGCATGACCATGCGATGCCTTGCATGTTCCAGCCACGTCAAGGAGGTCTCTCCATGCATATCTTATCTCTCAAAAAACTCACTTCACATGAAATCCCTTTGCTTGCTTGAACTTCCTAGTGATCAGAACCATCGAGACTTCCTTTCACATAAAAAATTTTGTGTGCCATCGAGACTCTTTTCCTAACTTCACTTTGCGTCATACATGGTTACGAGAATATCACGAGGAATTTCCATCCCACTCGAATTCACCCATCACGTACCCCAGCAGACGTGGAGAGAATTTTAAGGAAACCAATGGCTAAAGCGTTGTCGCAGTGAAACAAGATTTCTTCTCCGATTTCTTCTCCGGTAGCTAAGGTGGCTCTACCGATTTTTGTGCGATCTTCCGTAGTTGGACTACTGGTCCAACTCTAAGATGATGGGACCAACTATCTAACTCTATAAAAACCAACCCCACCCCCATCCCCCACCTCAACCCCCACCCCTCCATACCTAGTATTCCTTTCCTCCTCTCCTCAAGCTCTCGCCATGATGAGGTCTCTAGTGCTCCCTTTCTTCTTCTTCTTCTTGTTTGCCTTTGGTTGTTCGGCCTACATCCCGCAGCCCGCTCTGAAGCATGCCCGCCCTCTAAGCCGCTCGAGCTTCCCGGAGGGCTTCGTGTTCGGGACGGCAGCGTCGGCGTACCAGGTGGAGGGTATGGCGCTGAAGGAAGGGCGTGGCCCATGCATCTGGGACACCTTCGTCAAGATCCCGGGTAATATATAAATAGATATAATCATCACACACTCCTTCAAGCCATTACATTGCCTTCCCTTATAGTTTTAGCCCTTTTTTTTTCTGAAGTTCTCTGACGTTTATCGATGTACTCGTATCAGGTAATATTGCAGGCAACGCCACCGCCGACGTGACGGTGGACGAGTACCACCGCTACAAGGTAAGAATATTAGCTTTCTTGATCTGATGTTAGCTATAGAGTACTAGCTTTGCTTGTTCTTTGTTCGGTGATAAGATGCAGACCGGTTAGTTCAACTAAAGACCGGTGGAGATGCATTCCCTTTTCTCATCTTCTTTTCCTTTTTGTTTTTCTTCTTTTTTAATGATACTTTTCTCATCTTTTTTCATACAAAAATGTTTGCATATAATTACACAGCAACCTTTTTAATCTAATGAATCAAAACCATTTTTAATCTATGAATGCATATTAGAGATATGTTGACAAACATTATGATTTGTGTGGATAAGGACTATCTTAATAGCTGGATTGGGATATTATTGCCGGTTGTTATATTATTATAAATATCGAGATTAACTGGTAATTGGATGGCCAGAAACCTAACTAATAATTAATTTTATGGAGCTATCACCTGGGGATCAAAGAGCCAGGTCAAGCCCAACCCAAAATCCGCCCAGGTTACATGCTCGGGTCGGGTCAGATCAGGGCCGGTTGGATCCAGCTTCTTTTACCTAAATAATAAGCTTAGCCAGTCGTTAGGCTTACAGTTTTCCATGCCCGGGTGGCACCCAACAGACTCATGTCTGAGCCAAGCTCGTCTTGTCAGCGGCAGAAGAAGCTTTCTGTGGATTGAGATTCTAGAAGTTCTGAAATTTGAAGAGATATATAGGATGTCGATCTAACATAACAAATTTGTGTATGTACAACCATCATTCTTCATGTGACCTTGTTATATGGAGTCACAATTTTGTTAAGAGGGATAAAAGTCGAGTCACATAGGCTGCTGAGTACATGACAATTATCCTGGAAGAGCGATTTAGGCTGGTTTTATAATTCACACGGGGAATCAATTTTGTTTGATTTCTTCGGCATTGTCTTTTATTCTTCTTCTTCTTCTTTCTTTTTCTGTTTTCAATTCCCAAGTAATATTTCAAATTCAAACAACTTGATTGTATGGTGCAGGAAGATGTGGACATCATGAAGAAGATGAATTTTGATGCTTACCGATTCTCAATCTCTTGGTCCCGAATTTTCCCAAGTTTGTGACACAATAATTTCTCATTATTTTCATACATAACTTCATTTTTCAAATAAAAAATAATGCTGCTGTTTCTAAAGAATTTCATCTGATGTATATGGTTCTACTTTTGTAGAGGGAACTGGAAAAGTTAACTGGAGAGGTGTATTCTATTACAACAGACTGATCAATTACATGTTAAAGCAAGGTAAACTCCTGCCTCAATCTAGAAGCCCACATTGAATCAATTCGTTAATTGTCTTGAAAGCTGTTTTAAGCTAATAAATTCTTTGCATATCAGGCATTACTCCGTATGCAAATCTCTACCACTATGATCTCCCACAAGCACTTCAAGATGAGTATCTTGGCTGGTTGAGCCCTAAGATAGTGTAAGTCTCCAGTGTTTCAGCGTCGGATTTATTTGTGGTTCCACTGAACTATATATGCAACTGGCATGCATGCACG
The DNA here is from genome assembly GCF_051530095.1 of Phoenix dactylifera. Lineage (NCBI taxonomy): Eukaryota > Viridiplantae > Streptophyta > Magnoliopsida > Arecales > Arecaceae > Phoenix > Phoenix dactylifera. The sequence goes on from NC_143194.1 coordinate 26,484,231, forward strand.
CATATATGAAGAGATGCCTGTACCAAGTTATTATGTATGAGTAAGTAGTATACTGTTGTACATATAAAAGATATGCCTATGGTAAACCCCAATCCAGTAACTACTTCAAAAGTAACCATAAAAACAGAATACATCGGAATCTTCAAATCATTGCCTGTTGTTAGTTTTTGCACAGATCTAGATATTATTAACAATGCTGCAAGATTTTGACCGTTATGGTAGTCCTTGAATTCTAATAAAAGTCTGTTTGGATAATTGAGCTGAAAATTTTATTATATTCATAAATTGCGCCGCCAGTACAATAGATCATAAGTTTTGAGATTTTTTTTTCTACTGATGGGACTCAGGCCGGCCCATTAAGTGATTTCTGGATGCTTAGAATATAGGTCTAGCCCAGCCTGTAATCTTATGATTTTGCTGATTATACTCATGCAATCTATGAGTCTAATAGAATTTTTAGCCTGATCATTCAAGAAGCCCCAAATCTGTTGAGATTGGTTTGTAATTCTGATCGATCATTTATATCATGCAGGGAGGCATATGCGAACTTTGCTGATTTCTGTTTCAAGATGTTTGGGGATAGAGTGAAAAACTGGTTCACCTTCAATGAGCCCAGGGTGGTGGCAGCTCTTGGGTACGATGATGGCACTCATGCCCCTGGAAGGTGCACCAACTGTTCAGCCGGAGGGAACTCCGCTACGGAGCCTTATATTGTGGCCCATCATCTAATATTATCTCATGCCGCTGCAGTGAAGAGATATCGTGAGAAATATGAGGTAAATGGTCCAAATATCATATATGCTATCGGAGTGAAAACATTTTTTTCTATGCACATAGAATCATAAATAATGCATGCCCATTGATGTAAGCAATATCATTAAAAAAAAATAATAAAATCGATGTCTTTCAAACGCTACCTAAGCATGCCTGGATCTCTTAGTTCAGAGTTATTTATGTTTGCTAGTTCTAATTTAATCATTTTAAATGAATTAGAATTGGTAGGACTACCATTGAGACTTTGGAGAATCCCCCTTCTTATTTCATAATATAATCATACTGAAAGTTTGTTTGACAAGAATAAGATTTATCAGGGACACATTGCTTGAATTTGTCATCAGATACAGAAACATCTTAGGATCAAGAGAAAGATGAAATTTTACAATTCGAACAAAATTTTGTTCGATAAAAAAAATCAGCATGTAATTCTGCTTTCAGAAAATTCATATGTGATTTTTATTTCAGTAAATTTATCATATTAGTTCTTTTATGCTGACTGGTAAACTACTGGTCACTTGGCATGTTAGCTACAATTGATTACTTACTGATACATTTTTTTATTATATTAATATTTACAGGCCCATCAGAAAGGCAAGATAGGAATACTCTGTGACTTTGTTTGGTATGAACCTCTTACCAACTCGATCAGGGACCAGGAGGCAGCTCAGAGAGCTCGAGACTTCCATATTGGATGGTAACACCAAGGCTGAGTTTAGATAGTGAGAAGAAAAAGTAAAAGATACAAGACTTATGAGCTAATAAATTTTAATGAAATCTGATCATTCTGGTGACAGGTTCCTGCACCCTATAATATATGGCGAGTATCCGAAAACGATGCAAGAGATTGTCAAAGAGAGGCTTCCTAAGTTCACCCGCGAAGAAGTTGAGATGGTAAAAGGTTCGATAGGCTACGTTGGGATTAACCAATATACATCGTACTACATGGAGGACCAGCCAACGTACTCGCAGACACCAGTTAGCTACTCTGCAGACTGGCATACTCAATTTGCTTGTGAGATCCTTTAAACTCTTCATATTGTAATAAAAAAATTACGTAGTGAAATTTTATCTGTTTCTAAATAACAATTTTTCTTGCTCTCCGATAAATGCAGACGATCGTGATGGTGTGCCAATTGGACCGCGAGTAAGTGTTTATTTAATTTATTTATTGTAGGATTAGAATAATCAGTAAGTTGTTATTTCAGCAAAAGTTGTTATAACCTTATCACATTTATAGTATATTAAATAAATAAAATTAATAAAAAGAATTTTAAGTAAGGTACATTAGCTAATATACATTTATGATTGAAATATGTTTTCAGTTGCTTGCATGCGTTGCTTATATTGTAATCATCTAGAAATAGAATTTTATGTTCATCACTGAGGTTCTAATTTTGGGTTTAGGATAGAAATTATGGAAATGTTTTGTATCTTTGTTCAAGTTAATTTCATCCTAACACTTCATTTGTTTGTTGTATTTAGAAAATATCTATCATTTTAATGTGGATTTTTTTTTTTGAAAAAAAGAAGGTTAGAGTTTAGGATGTTGGTCCTTGGATGTTAGTTTAATGGGCCACCCTCATTGGCCACCACCTCATTTTTTCCTGCATCTTAAAGCACCACTCTCCCCATTTTCATTATTTGCTTTTCGTTATTGATATTTAAAAAGAAATAAAAGAAAAGAAATTAATTAGAGAGCGCCTCTTCTCTCCCAAGACCATAGGAGAATGTCACATGGGTATATTAGCTCGATCACTGCTTCTCATGATAGTTTAAGCTTTTGGACTATGATTCAATAATACATGGCACCCTTGAATTTAACCGAGTTCTGTCCTCGGCTTGCATGAACTCTCTCGTGTGGTTTCATAGATTTTTGCATCTTTTCAGTCGAGGGTTTCATAAGTTCTCTTGTAGCTTTTGCAAATCTTTGGGCTAATATTAAGTCTTCACCTACCTGTCTTGGCCCGCTAAACAAATCCCTAGGTCCTCTTCCAATAACTGGATTATATCCAAATTAACCTTGGTTTTATCAGACCATACTATCTCAATTTAATGGTGTAAGGACTGAAGCTTAAATCTTTGCTTTGATAATATTGTCTTAAAATGGTTCTCCACTGAGCATTACTTTGAATTGATATGGCCCAGTCGTGGAGAGTTGATTTTGGACTGTTTTTCATGCATGCAGGCGCACTCTGAATGGCTTTACATCGTACCATGGGGAATGTACAAGGCTGCGACTTATGTTAAGGAGACTTACGGCAATCCAACCGTCATACTAGCCGAAAATGGTATGAGAGATACATCAGACCATCCTCTTCGATCCATAATTACAAGTTCTAATACCGTCATGATACTGATCGCAGGAATGGACCAGCCCGGCAACGGAACTCTTCCTGGGGCCTTGCGCGACACTCAGAGGGTGAATTATTACAAGAGCTACATAACCGAGCTCAAGAAGGCGATCGACGATGGGGCCAATGTGATGGGCTATTTTGCTTGGTCTCTGCTCGATAATTTTGAGTGGAAGTTGGGATACACGTCGAGGTTTGGCCTCGTCTATGTGGACTACAGCACGCTTAAGCGGTACCCCAAGAATTCAGCATATTGGTTCAGGAACATGCTCAAGTTAAGGGAAAGGAGGAACTGATCTTATAGTCAGCGTCAGGACCTGCAGGATTTATAGTTTGCAACTTAGTATAGCAATAGCAAGCTGTTCAAAAAGCTAATGCTATTTAGTGTTTTAGCAGAGAGAGCTTGAATGTCTTTACTTATGCAATCTTGATTGCAGTATGTTTTAGACACTACTGTTAGTTTGCTGTGGCTGCTATATATTGTTACTGCTTTTATATGTCCTTTTCTCTCTCTTACGCACGCACACACCAAACAGCTGGCCCAGGCCCGCAAGACTCATTTCTTAACCAGGCCCGGGAATTATAGGTTGGGCCGATTAATCTGGCTCCTCTACAACACCATTAGTGCCAAAGAGGCGCTGCCCAGAGCACTTCAAAACTTATTATACTTTGACTTTTTTTGATATATTCATACTAGAAATATATGAGTCATCCGTTGTTGCAAAAATTTTAACCTAAAGATCGTTGATCCAACTCCCAGATGGTGAATAAACTCTGGTTCGGGCCAGGCTCACCCAACTCAAAATCTATTTTGAGCAGTGAGATGAGTTGCGTCAACAAAATATTTAATTGATAGTAATTCCAACTTTGATGTCATGAAAATAAAGCAAACTGGATTAAAAATAAGGACATTATCACCAAAAAGTACCTTACACCTAGGTTGGCAATGGAACTAGATTGGGCTTGCTTTTCTTATTTATTGTTTTGCCTAGAGAAATGGAGACTCTTGCGTTTTGATCTATAGTCATTAGCCATAGGCAGAGTTGTGGCATGTGGTCTTTTTTTCCTCATCTCTTTCTCCCGCTCTCACATTCGGGCTTCATTTTTCTTTTTATTTTTCATTCTTTCCTTCTCTATCAAAAAAATAGTCTGCAAATATTGATATCTCCCTTTTGTCCTCTCTCTCTCTCTCTCTCATCAAAAAAAAAAGAAAAGAAAAAAGAAGGAAAGAAATAAAGCAAAGGCAAGATAATTTCCATGAGAATTTGGAAATGAACTACAAGTTCAAAATTTAATCTTGGAACACAAATGACATTTTTGTCATCAGGGCTTAAGACCATAAACCGTAATTAAACTTGCATATTGCATTGGCATCGCCAATAGGCACCATACATCCAAAATTGTTATCAATCATAGTTATATAACCTAAATGCTCCGCACTTAGAATAGGATTTTGCTGCAAATCTTTTTCTTCCGAAGAAAAGTTTGAACGCCACTAATCCAACGCTCTCTAAAGACTGATCATCTATTTGCAATCGGACAGCAATCTTACTTTCATCAGAATCTTATTTAGTTATCAATCCCACCTTCACCTAAAAGTTGCCTGCTGGATGTCAGTGATTCCTGACACGATCGACCTTTCCTCTACGAGTCTAAGTGAAGAAGGCAATCAAACCTATCCGTCCTTCCCAACTCAATACATAGCTTAATATTTTATCTCACCCATCTTCACCTAATAGTGCTACAAGTCTATTATTTAGATTATATTATTAAATAAGAAAGAAATATATCGTTTCAAATTCTGCATATCATACTTTATGATTAAAATATTCTTAGTATCTCTCTTAATAATCATCTATGAAAATTTGTTGAAGACGTTATATATATAATCACCTAAATTTATTTCTGTCTTCATCCTTATTTGCATGATTATCGTAGAAATCCCATATTATTTAGATTTTATTTTTTAAAATAAAAATCTATGTCTTATCTGCGTCTCCAATCTTTTAATGTTTTTCAACGGACCTATGCAGGCTTATATATAGTTTCGAATAACATTTTTTAACTAATTATTCAATATACAACGTATATAAACTAGAGGATACTGTAACATGAGCCGATTCGGAAACTATGGACCGGTGGTTGTTACGGCACCAATCCCCAGCTCCGAAGGTTAAGTGGTGTTTGGAAGCAGCACTGCATATATTATCTCCAAAATCTGGCAAGAAACTCAAATAGAGCTATATCTTTCTGATTGGTGGGGTTCTTGTTTCAGCACTAAAATCCAGCAGGAAGACTTCTAAGTCTCCTCAATCCATGACCAAAGCTGCTACAATTATCATCCACCTCATTACACAACCAATAATTGATCCAACTTTTTTTCTGCTTTATCAAATCTTTCATCATTACGGCGGCACTCTAAACAATCTTTCATTATTTTTAGTAGCGCTGCTGGCGAGCAGAAAGCAGTGGAAGGCCAGCAAACATCTTCTTTTTTTTTTTTTCTTTTGAGGGACACAGGAGGTAACAAATGCTACCCTCTGTTTATTGAAGGCTGAAAGGGTTACAGAAGAAGGTTGAAAGAATACAAGAGTGGGAAGAAAGCAAAAGAACATAGTATAGACGGAGAGTGGAGAAGAGAAGGGCAGGAAACTTCATCTTGATCTTTCTGCTGCTGACAAACTTTGAGCACTTGATGCTGCTACAGGTGTTCGAGTCCCGAGTCGATCACTTTTAAGGTCCATATCCTATTCATCTGCACTCTGTTATCCCCCTTTAGCGGCGCTGCCTGACATAAATGGCTTAGGCCCTGTTTGGAGGAGCTGTTAATAGTAGAGCTTTTAGAAGTAGAGCGGTTGGAAGTAGAGCTGTCTAAACAAAGCGTTTATAAAAAGATGTTTGCTGCTTGATAACTACATTTTTAAATTGCTGTGGCACTTTAACATGTATTTGGTAAATAAACCGAGAAAGTACTTTTATGTGACAAAATGACCATAAAGGATATTACCAGTATTATACAATAGAGCATAATAAAATATAATATGTATTAATACATAAATATATAATATGATATAATATTAATGTAATGTAATATATTATTATTATAATATAGTACTATAATATTATGTATTATAGAATGATGATTGAATATAATATTAAATTATTTAACATAACATATCAATGTATTATGATATAATGTAATATAATATTATATTTATAGTATAATACAATAATAAATATATAAAATATTATAATTATTAGTGTAAATTAATTTTTCATCCTTCTAATTACCATTTATCTCTCTAACAAATTTTCTAGCTAGATAATAAAATTGGTAAAATAATTACTAATATTTTTATTTATTTATTTATTTAGATCAGATTTTTTGTCATTCACTCATTATTTTATTTATTTTATTTATTCATTTATTATTTTATTTCATTGAAATATAGAAGGGTCGCCGGCCATGGGTGGTGGTCGGCATGATGGCTGCCACCGTGGGCAGCCACGAGCTCCCAAAACAAAAAAAAAAAAAAGAAGAGAAAGAAGGAACAGAGGCGGCGACGTTGAGAGGAAGAAGAAGATAGAGAGGAAGAGGGAGAGGATGGGTGAGAGAAGAAGAGGTGGGATGAGGGTTTTGGAGAAAAAAGTGAGATTTAAATGGGGGTAATTTGGTCCAAAAAACAGCACCTGGTAAAGCTGAAAACAGCATTTTCAAAAAGCTCCAAATTGGAGCTTTTCCCCAAAAGCTGTTTTCAGCTTTCCGTAAAAACTAAAACAGCTTTCAAAAATTTTTACCAAACACAATTTTTATTTAAAAATACTTTTGAGTACTTTTTGGCCCTCTAAAAGCTCTCCCAAACAGGACCTTAAGCATTGCCAAAATTATTGAACTTCTAGTAGGCTTTTGCGAAGGTTTCACGGCGTGTTGGCATCTTATCAGTACCCGGAGCTAAATTGAGCGGCAATTTGCGGCAATATTTTTATATTTGTTTACTTTTCATCATGCTGGGTGCTTTAGGTACGGCCATTGAGACAATAGATCAGAATAATTAGGCTTTAGATACAACCATTTCGAAAATCCACACACACACACAAGTTTCCACTACAGAATTTAGCTACACAAGTAGTTTGTTCTTGCTATGCAAATCCAGTGGAGAAATAACAATGACGCCCAAAAATTAATCTTATTTTAGGGCCATCATTGCGCTTTTCCTTTCATTCTTACTATAGATTTTATATCCCTTCGTTCAAGCCCCGGTGTTCTCGTTGGGTTAAGAATTCAAATTCATTTTAAATTTAATCACAAACACCAGGATCAGTCCTAATGGACTCGTGCTACAGTGTTTCATAGTCTACATAGATTATGGCCCGGATCCGCTCTGATACCATTTATAACAATCCAGAACTTTATCCAAAATGGCTAACCGGAAGATATTATTTAAGTTTCTTGATCCAATAAAAGTATACAAGATCTACCTAGCGAAGAACCGATGTGGGACTACATATGCGCTCGCAGAGGTCCTCATAATGATCATCTTAAAGACTACAGCAAAACATCCAATTATCAACACTTCAAATCATTCACATGCCTATCCATGCAAGAAACAAATGAACCCCACTCCGGCAGCGAATAAAAGCTTTTCACATCCAAGAAAAGAGCAAAATAGACACCGAAAATCCCTACATTAAGAACTAATAGCTTCTTACTTTCTACCATAAAACGCACCATTCATCACAAAACCTCTCCATCACCCCAGATGACCTAAAATACAAGTTCATAAAAGACCACGCCCACTACTTTCCCTCACATGATAGAGCAGGCGTTTGGGTTGTCATCGCTGAAGAGTGATGTAAACTGCTCCTCAGGTGCACCGGGGCTCGGCACGGCTTGGTCCACATTGCGGACAAACCCGGAGGGGGCCCTCTTGTCGTACGCCTGAGCTGCGTAAGGGTAGTAGACCAGATTGTAAGGGACGTAAGGCCAGAATTCCACCCTCTTCCCGGGGCTCTTCACCTTGTTCAGGACCTTCTTTGGCTCCGCATGGCCGGTCACGGTCACCCTGCTCTGCTTTCGGTTCAGAATGCATGAGACTACTAACCATCCATCCACAAGTAATGAATTATCCAGATTAAAAGAAAATCCAGTGGAATTCAACCCAAAAAAAATATAGAACATAAGACAGATATTATGACATCCATCAAAAAATTAGAACCTAAACTAGTTCATTCTATTACTATCTCCACATAAAATGGTGGTCTAGAACTTATAATATTGTGAAACATTTCCTTCAAGAATCATTAGATTCAAACTGTAAGAGACCTGTATGTATCCACAAGGGTGAAATACCTTATGGTTTGAGAGGATGTGCGATTTGATTAGAGATTTCTTCGACCTGCATATCCCACAAAATTCGCAGTAATAGCGCTTGATATCCCTAAAAACGGCCCTCCTCTCTGACCTCTGACCTCTTCAGCCTCGCTTGCCACCTCGCCAGCCGAAGCTTGAGATTCTACAGTGACCATCTAGACTCCAAAAACCAGGGAACCAGTCAGGCGCATTCAATTCCATCAAATGATTGCTCATCACGTAACATGAAATAATTTAGTTCATTCAATTGTAATTTGAAATACAAATTTTTATGAAACAGGATTCTTAGCCTGGAAAAGTAAATCAGTTGAATCTATAAAGAGGTTTGCAATTCTTTCGCCAGAGGAAGATCAAGCGATAAACAATAGATTAAATATGAGCAATTATCGGATTTATGGAATAATTCTCAAACAAAAAAGACAAGCAACAACTTCATACACCCCTAACAACGAAACAGCATTAAATCTCATTCAAAGTGGTTGACAATTCTATGATATCGGGTAAGGAATTTATAAAAACCTACAAATTGCATAAAAATTCAACAAAAAACAAGATAATCGAGAAAACACCGAAAGAAGTCAACATGGGTAAGCTAAAAAAATTACTAAATTTTGCATCTTCGATTGAGAGAAGATGAGATAACAATTAGGATCTCTAGCTTACCCTCTCCGCCGTGGAGAAGAAGGCCAAGATGAGATTAGGGCTTCGAGGCCAGGCGAAGACAACGGTGGGAGATCGAGCGCACGCGCCCGCGATGGGAGAGAGAAGATCCCAAGTCCCTGCCAGAAGACAATACGAACCCCTTCCCCTAGGGTTTAGTTTGCCCTCGGTGACAAAGGGGAGGACAAGAGCAACGCAACGCATCAAGCAGACGCAAGTTTTGCCGGGTCCAGAACCGGCCCAACTTAAGTAGCCTAATATAGAGAGTTTTTTTTTTTTTTTACATGAATACCCGTCTAAAAATTTAAATTTACATGAATATCTTCTTAAAATTTATATTTATTTTTGTATCCTTATAAACACTGTTTTTGTACAAATGCTTCTAATATAACAATTCTTCTAACACCATTAATAAAGACCATAATTATTTTAATTAAAAATAAAATAAAATATTGAAATGATTTTTTTTTTTTGTCTCCCATCGCGATTGCCTTATAAATGTTTTTTTTTTTAACATCCATCCATTAAAGATATTTTAGTCATTTTAATTTGAAACTTTAATTTTTTAACGGCATTAGATGGCGTGGGTATATATATATGCATAAATAAGGATAAAAAAAGATAGAGTAGAAAAACAAGTGTTTTACAAGGGTATATGTGCAAATATAAATTTTGGAAGGGTATTTATACAAAATTTAATATTTAGGAGGGTATTCATGCAATTTTTTTTTTTATTTTTTAAGACTTAGACCGGACCTAAACAGAAGATAGTGGTTGGAAGAGATGAGAGGGGCCACCATTTCAAACCCGAAAACCACACCGAGTAATCATGTTGGATTATTTTTCTTTAAAAAGTTAAATAATTTAGATTCTTGCAATATAAACTAATGGCATCAGTCACACTTTTAACGGTCGAATAATCGAGATTCGTGCAAGATAAACCAATAGGCAACAATGATAAATTTAATAGCTTTGTGGTTAAGTGACGAAAAATGCGTGCATGGTAGTACCTTGAGCATACATAATAAGGGCTTGGTAACTTGGCAATTCAACTAGCTCTCACTGAATCCTCTTATACCTTATGGCACAGGAAACTCTTCAGCATGAATCGAGCGCTCCGTAGCATGAGTCTTGAATAATTAGTTTACTCCTTGATTTATAAAATTACAAAGCCGTTCAAAGGAACAAGGAATTTACATAGCTTGTTTGTTAGCCTGGTCGTCTTTATGTAATCTCAAGTCTCTCTTTCCCCCCATTACTTGTAAACACATGCAAGAGTAAGTGTAAACGATGATGATCTGTACGTAATAAATGCATATTTCCAAAAGTTTTCGTCTTATCTAAGATCTTAGCAGAAATATCGATTTATATATTTTTGCATCAGCATTTAATAATACAATACAAGAAGCTTATGGTGACCACAATCGAGGATGGGACGGAGATTGGGAAAGCTCCGATTTTATCTAGGTATACGTACGTGCCATAGCGACCGCATGGGATTAGATCTCAAGCAACCCAAATCATCGTTAAATTCTTTATCACTGTCGCTAGTTACGATGCTTGCAATGTTTCCTGCTGTACAGCTAATGATTTGATCCAACTAATTTCTTGAAATGATAAAAATTTACATAATTTATCAAGATTTTTATATCAGCGTCGTTGTCCTACCGATAATGAGAGTAATCTCTCCTCTTTACTTTTTTTTGCTCAAGCTTCCAACTCAATTGATATAATCTGGTATCAGCCACCCACCAAGTTGACCAAAATCTCTGTATTTTATAAGCCTTGTTCCCACTTTAGCAAATCTGAACATTTTTTTTTCTTCTTAATTTTTTCTGAAGAAAGAGGAGGGGGACTCGACCACCTCATTTCATTAAGGAGACGAAGCGAAAGAAAAATGGAGGACACGTGTTGAAGACAGAGGGGGTGAAAAGAACAAGTAGGGACTAGGGATAGAAGAAACTACCAGCCCAATGGTAGTTGGAGAGGGAGTCGCTGACGAAGAGGCTAGTTCGATCTTATCCAAAAGCTTGGAAATAGGTGATAGTGTTTATCGAAAGGCAAAAGGCTTTAAGGATCAAGAGTCCAGGATGACATTCTCCGAGAATGTTGTTCGCATAACAAGAAGTCAACCGAAAATATACTTGGTTAAACAAGTTGTACTTGAAATACGACACAAAGCGTTGCATGACCATGCGATGCCTTGCATGTTCCAGCCACGTCAAGGAGGTCTCTCCATGCATATCTTATCTCTCAAAAAACTCACTTCACATGAAATCCCTTTGCTTGCTTGAACTTCCTAGTGATCAGAACCATCGAGACTTCCTTTCACATAAAAAATTTTGTGTGCCATCGAGACTCTTTTCCTAACTTCACTTTGCGTCATACATGGTTACGAGAATATCACGAGGAATTTCCATCCCACTCGAATTCACCCATCACGTACCCCAGCAGACGTGGAGAGAATTTTAAGGAAACCAATAGCTAAAGCGTTGTCGCAGTGAAACAAGATTTCTTCTCCGATTTCTTCTCCGGTAGCTAAGGTGGCTCTACCGATTTTTGTGCGATCTTCCGTAGTTGGACTACTGGTCCAACTCTAAGATGATGGGACCAACTATCTAACTCTATAAAAACCCACCCCACCCCCATCCCCCACCTCAACCCCCACCCCTCCATACCTAGTATTCCTTTCCTCCTCTCCTCAAGCTCTCGCCATGATGAGGTCTCTAGTGCTCCCTTTCTTCTTCTTCTTCTTGTTTGCCTTTGGTTGTTCGGCCTACATCCCGCAGCCCGCTCTGAAGCATGCCCGCCCTCTAAGCCGCTCGAGCTTCCCGGAGGGCTTCGTGTTCGGGACGGCAGCGTCGGCGTACCAGGTGGAGGGTATGGCGCTGAAGGAAGGGCGCGGCCCATGCATCTGGGACACCTTCGTCAAGATCCCGGGTAATATATAAATAGATATAATCATCACACACTCCTTCAAGCCATTACATTGCCTTCCCTTATAGTTTTAGCCCTTTTTTTTTCTGAAGTTCTCTGACGTTTATATATGTACTCGTATCAGGTAATATTGCAGGCAACGCCACCGCCGACGTGACGGTGGACGAGTACCACCGCTACAAGGTAAGAATATTAGCTTTCTTGATCTGATGTTAGCTATAGAGTACTAGCTTTGCTTGTTCTTTGTTCGGTGATAAGATGCAGACCGGTTAGTTCAACTAAAGACCGGTGGAGATGCATTCCCTTTTCTCATCTTCTTTTCCTTTTTGTTTTTCTTCTTTTTTAATGATACTTTTCTCATCTTTTTTCATACAAAAATGTTTGCATATAATTACACAGCAACCTTTTTAATCTAATGAATCAAAACCATTTTTAATCTATGAATGCATATTAGAGATATGTTGACAAACATTATGATTTGTGTGGATAAGGACTATCTTAATAGCTGGATTGGGATATTATTGCCGGTTGTTATATTATTATAAATATCGAGATTAACTGGTAATTGGATGGCCAGAAACCTAATTAATAATTAATTTTATGGAGCTATCACCTGGGGATCAAAGAGCCAGGTCAAGCCCAACCCAAAATCCGCCCAGGTTACATGCTCGGGTCGGGTCAGATCAGGGCCGGTTGGATCCAGCTTCTTTTACCTAAATAATAAGCTTAGCCAGTCGTTAGGCTTACAGTTTTCCAGACCCGGGTGGCACCCAACAGACTCATGTCTGAGCCAAGCTCGTCTTGTCAGCGGCAGAAGAAGCTTTCTGTGGATTGAGATTCTAGAAGTTCTGAAATTTGAAGAGATATATAGGATGTCGATCTAACATAACAAATTTGTGTACGTACAACCATCATTCTTCATGTGACCTTGTTATATGGAGTCACAATTTTGTTAAGAGGGATAAAAGTCGAGTCACATAGGCTGCTGAGTACATGACAATTATCCTGGAAGAGCGATTTAGGCTGGTTTTATAATTCACACAGGGAATCAATTTTGTTTGATTTCTTCGGCATTGTCTTTTATTCTTCTTCTTCTTCTTCCTTTTTCTGTTTTCAATTCCCAAGTAATATTTCAAATTCAAACAACTTGATTGTATGGTGCAGGAAGATGTGGACATCATGAAGAAGATGAATTTTGATGCTTACCGATTCTCAATCTCTTGGTCCCGAATTTTCCCAAGTTTGTGACACAATAATTTCTCATTATTTTCATACATAACTTCATTTTTCAAATAAAAAATAATGCTGCTGTTTCTAAAGAATTTCATCTGATGTATATGGTTCTACTTTTGTAGAGGGAACTGGAAAAGTTAACTGGAGAGGTGTATTCTATTACAACAGACTGATCAATTACATGTTAAAGCAAGGTAAACTCCTGCCTCAATCTAGAAGCCCACATTGAATCAATTCGTTAATTGTCTTGAAAGCTGTTTTAAGCTAATAAATTCTTTGCATATCAGGCATTACTCCGTATGCAAATCTCTACCACTATGATCTCCCACAAGCACTTCAAGATGAGTATCTTGGCTGGTTGAGCCCTAAGATAGTGTAAGTCTCCAGTGTTTCAGCGTCGGATTTATTTGTGGTTCCACTGAACTATATATGCAACTGGCATGCATGCACGCATATATGAAGAGATGCCTGTACCAAGTTATTATGTATGAGTAAGTAGTATACTGTTGTACATATAAAAGATATGCCTATGGTAAACCCCAATCCAGTAACTACTTCAAAAGTAACCATAAAAACAGAATACATCGGAATCTTCAAATCATTGCCTGTTGTTAGTTTTTGCACAGATCTAGATATTATTAACAATGCTGCAAGATTTTGACCGTTATGGTAGTCCTTGAATTCTAATAAAAGTCTGTTTGGATAATTGAGCTGAAAATTTTATTATATTCATAAATTGCGCCGCCAGTACAATAGATCATAAGTTTTGAGATTTTTTTTTCTACTGATGGGACTCAGGCCGGCCCATTAAGTGATTTCTGGATGCTTAGAATATACGTCTAGCCCAGCCTGTAATCTTATGATTTTGCTGATTATACTCATGCAATCTATGAGTCTAATAGAATTTTTAGCCTGATCATTCAAGAAGCCCCAAATCTGTTGAGATTGGTTTGTAATTCTGATCGATCATTTATATCATGCAGGGAGGCATATGCGAACTTTGCTGATTTCTGTTTCAAGATGTTTGGGGATAGAGTGAAAAACTGGTTCACCTTCAATGAGCCCAGGGTGGTGGCAGCTCTTGGGTACGATGATGGCACTCATGCCCCTGGAAGGTGCACCAACTGTTCAGCCGGAGGGAACTCCGCTACGGAGCCTTATATTGTGGCCCATCATCTAATATTATCTCATGCCGCTGCAGTGAAGAGATATCGTGAGAAATATGAGGTAAATGGTCCAAATATCATATATGCTATCGGAGTGAAAACATTTTTTTCTATGCACATAGAATCATAAATAATGCATGCCCATTGATGTAAGCAATATCATTAAAAAAAAATAATAAAATCGATGTCTTTCAAACGCTACCTAAGCATGCCTGGATCTCTTAGTTCAGAGTTATTTATGTTTGCTAGTTCTAATTTAATCATTTTAAATGAATTAGAATTGGTAGGACTACCATTGAGACTTTGGAGAATCCCCCTTCTTATTTCATAATATAATCATACTGAAAGTTTGTTTGACAAGAATAAGATTTATCAGGGACACATTGCTTGAATTTGTCATCAGATACAGAAACATCTTAGGATCAAGAGAAAGATGAAATTTTACAATTCGAACAAAATTTTGTTCGATAAAAAAAATCAGCATGTAATTCTGCTTTCAGAAAATTCATATGTGATTTTTATTTCAGTAAATTTATCATATTAGTTCTTTTATGCTGACTGGTAAACTACTGGTCACTTGGCATGTTAGCTACAATTGATTACTTACTGATACATTTTTTTATTATATTAATATTTACAGGCCCATCAGAAAGGCAAGATAGGAATACTCTGTGACTTTGTTTGGTATGAACCTCTTACCAACTCGATCAGGGACCAGGAGGCAGCTCAGAGAGCTCGAGACTTCCATATTGGATGGTAACACCAAGGCTGAGTTTAGATAGTGAGAAGAAAAAGTAAAAGATACAAGACTTATGAGCTAATAAATTTTAATGAAATCTGATCATTCTGGTGACAGGTTCCTGCACCCTATAATATATGGCGAGTATCCGAAAACGATGCAAGAGATTGTCAAAGAGAGGCTTCCTAAGTTCACCCGCGAAGAAGTTGAGATGGTAAAAGGTTCGATAGACTACGTTGGGATTAACCAATACACATCGTACTACATGGAGGACCAGCCAACGTACTCGCAGACACCAGTTAGCTACTCTGCAGACTGGCATACTCAATTTGCTTGTGAGATCCTTTAAACTCTTCATATTGTAATAAAAAAATTACGTAGTGAAATTTTATCTGTTTCTAAATAACAATTTTTCTTGCTCTCCGATAAATGCAGACGATCGTGATGGTGTGCCAATTGGACCGCGAGTAAGTGTTTATTTAATTTATTTATTGTAGGATTAGAATAATCAGTAAGTTGTTATTTCAGCAAAAGTTGTTATAACCTTATCACATTTATAGTATATTAAATAAATAAAATTAATAAAAAGAATTTTAAGTAAGGTACATTAGCTAATATACATTTATGATTGAAATATGTTTTCAGTTGCTTGCATGCGTTGCTTATATTGTAATCATCTAGAAATAGAATTTTATGTTCATCACTGAGGTTCTAATTTTGGGTTTAGGATAGAAATTATGGAAATGTTTTGTATCTTTGTTCAAGTTAATTTCATCCTAACACTTCATTTGTTTGTTGTATTTAGAAAATATCTATCATTTTAATGTGGATTTTTTTTTTTAAAAAAAAGAAGGTTAGAGTTTAGCTAGGATGTTGGTCCTTGGATGTTAGTTTAATGGGCCACCCTCATTGGCCACGACCTCATTTTTTTCCTGCATCTTAAAGCACCACTCTCCCCATTTTCATTATTTGCTTCTCGTTATTGATATTTAAAAAGAAATAAAAGAAAAGAAATTAATTAGAGAGCGCCTCTTCTCTCCCAAGACCATAGGAGAATGTCACATGGGTATATTAGCTCGATCACTGCTTCTCATGATAGTTTAAGCTTTTGGACTATGATTCAATAATACATGGCACCCTTGAATTTAACCGAGTTCTGTCCTCGGCTTGCATGAACTCTCTCGTGTGGTTTCATAGATTTTTGCATCTTTTCAGTCGAGGGTTTCATAAGTTCTCTTGTAGCTTTTGCAAATCTTTGGGCTAATATTAAGTCTTCACCTACCTGTCTTGGCCCGCTAAACAAATCCCTAGGTCCTCTTCCAATAACTGGATTATATCCAAATTAACCTTGGTTTTATCAGACCATACTATCTCAATTTAATGGTGTAAGGACTGAAGCTTAAATCTTTGCTTTGATAATATTGTCTTAAAATGGTTCTCCACTGAGCATTACTTTGAATTGATATGGCCCAGTCGTGGAGAGTTGATTTTGGACTGTTTTTCATGCATGCAGGCGCACTCTGAATGGCTTTACATCGTACCATGGGGAATGTACAAGGCTGCGACTTATGTTAAGGAGACTTACGGCAATCCAACCGTCATACTAGCCGAAAATGGTATGAGAGATACATCAGACCATCCTCTTCGATCCATAATTACAAGTTCTAATACCGTCATGATACTGATCGCAGGAATGGACCAGCCCGGCAACGGAACTCTTCCTGGGGCCTTGCGCGACACTCAGAGGGTGAATTATTACAAGAGCTACATAACCGAGCTCAAGAAGGCGATCGACGATGGGGCCAATGTGATGGGCTATTTTGCTTGGTCTCTGCTCGATAATTTTGAGTGGAAGTTGGGATACACGTCGAGGTTTGGCCTCGTCTATGTGGACTACAGCACGCTTAAGCGGTACCCCAAGAATTCAGCATATTGGTTCAGGAACATGCTCAAGTTAAGGGAAAGGAGGAACTGATCTTATAGTCAGCGTCAGGACCTGCAGGATTTATAGTTTGCAACTTAGTATAGCAATAGCAAGCTGTTCAAAAAGCTAATGCTATTTAGTGTTTTAGCAGAGAGAGCTTGAATGTCTTTACTTATGCAATCTTGATTGCAGTATGTTTTAGACACTACTGTTAGTTTGCTGTGGCTGCTATATATTGTTACTGCTTTTATATGTCCTTTTCTCTCTCTTACGCACGCACACACCAAACAGCTGGCCCAGGCCCGCAAGACTCATTTCTTAACCAGGCCCGGGAATTATAGGTTGGGCCGATTAATCTGGCTCCTCTACAACACCATTAGTGCCAAAGAGGCGCTGCCCAGAGCACTTCAAAACTTATTATACTTTGACTTTTTTTGATATATTCATACTAGAAATATATGAGTCATCCGTTGTTGCAAAAATTTTAACCTAAAGATCGTTGATCCAACTCCCAGATGGTGAATAAACTCTGGTTCGGGCCAGGCTCACCCAACTCAAAATCTATTTTGAGCAGTGAGATGAGTTGCGTCAACAAAATATTTAATTGATAGTAATTCCAACTTTGATGTCATGAAAATAAAGCAAACTGGATTAAAAATAAGGACATTATCACCAAAAAGTACCTTACACCTAGGTTGGCAATGGAACTAGATTGGGCTTGCTTTTCTTATTTATTGTTTTGCCTAGAGAAATAGAGACTCTTGCGTTTTGATCTATAGTCATTAGCCATAGGCAGAGTTGTGGCATGTGGTCTTTTTTTCCTCATCTCTTTCTCCCGCTCTCACATTCGGGCTTCATTTTTCTTTTTATTTTTCATTCTTTCCTTCTCTATCAAAAAAATAGTCTGCAAATATTGATATCTCCCTTTTGTCCTCTCTCTCTCTCTCTCTCATCAAAAAAAAAAAGAAAAGAAAAAAGAAGGAAAGAAATAAAGCAAAGGCAAGATAATTTCCATGAGAATTTGGAAATGAACTACAAGTTCAAAATTTAATCTTGGAACACAAATGACATTTTTGTCATCAGGGCTTAAGACCATAAACCGTAATTAAACTTGCATATTGCATTGGCATCGCCAATAGGCACCATACATCCAAAATTGTTATCAATCATAGTTATATAACCTAAATGCTCCGCACTTAGAATAGGATTTTGCTGCAAATCTTTTTCTTCCGAAGAAAAGTTTGAACGCCACTAATCCAACGCTCTCTAAAGACTGATCATCTATTTGCAATCGGACAGCAATCTTACTTTCATCAGAATCTTATTTAGTTATCAATCCCACCTTCACCTAAAAGTTGCCTGCTGGATGTCAGTGATTCCTGACACGATCGACCTTTCCTCTACGAGTCTAAGTGAAGAAGGCAATCAAACCTATCCGTCCTACCCAACTCAATACATAGCTTAATATTTTATCTCACCCATCTTCACCTAATAGTGCTACAAGTCTATTATTTAGATTATATTATTAAATAAGAAAGAAATATATCGTTTCAAATTCTGCATATCATACTTTATGATTAAAATATTCTTAGTATCTCTCTTAATAAACATCTATGAAAATTTGTTGAAGACGTTATATATATAATCACCTAAATTTATTTCTGTCTTCATCCTTATTTGCATAATTATCGTAGAAATCCCATATTATTTAGATTTTATTTTTTAAAATAAAAATCTATGTCTTATCTGCGTCTCCAATCTTTTAATGTTTTTCAACGGACCTATGCAGGCTTATATATAGTTTCGAATAACATTTTTTTAACTAATTATTCAATATACAACGTATATAAACTAGAGGAAACTATGGACCGGTGGTTGTTACGGCACCAATCCCCAGCTCCGAAGGTTAAGTGGTGTTTGGCAGCAGCACTGCATATATTATCTCCAAAATCTGGCAAGAAACTCAAATAGAGCTATATCTTTCTGATTGGTGGGGTTCTTGTTTCAGCACTAAAATCCAGCAGGAAGACTTCTAAGTCTCCTCAATCCATGACCAAAGCTGCTACAATTATCATCCACCTCATTACACAACCAATAATTGATCCAACTTTTTTTCTGCTTTATCAAATCTTTCATCATTACGGCGGCACTCTAAACAATCTTTCATTATTTTTAGTAGCGCTGCTGGCGAGCAGAAAGCAGTGGAAGGCCAGCAAACATCTTCTTTTTTTTTTTTTCTTTTGAGGGACACAGGAGGCAACAAATGCTACCCTCTGTTTATTGAAGGCTGAAAGGGTTACAGAAGAAGGTTGAAAGAATACAAGAGTGGGAAGAAAGCAAAAGAACATAGTATAGACGGAGAGTGGAGAAGAGAAGGGCAGGAAACTTCATCTTGATCTTTCTGCTGCTGACAAACTTTGAGCACTTGATGCTGCTACAGGTGTTCGAGTCCCGAGTCGATCACTTTTAAGGTCCATATCCTATTCTTCTGCACTCTGTTATCCCCCTTTAGCGGCGCTGCCTGACATAAATGGCTTAGGCCCTGTTTGGAGGAGCTGTTAGTAGTAGAGCTTTTAGAAGTAGAGCGGTTGGAAGTAGAGCTGTCTAAACAAAGCGTTTATAAAAAGATGTTTGCTGCTTGATAACTACATTTTTAAATTGCTGTGGCACTTTAACATGTATTTGGTAAACAAACCGAGAAAGTACTTTTATGTGACAAAATGACCATAAAGGATATTACCAGTATTATACAATAGAGCATAATAAAATATAATATGTATTAATACATAAATATATAATATGATATAATATTAATGTAATGTAATATATTATTATTATAATATAGTACTATAACATTATGTATTATAGAATAATGATTGAATATAATATTAAATTATTTAACATAACATATCAATGTATTATGATATAATGTAATATAATATTATATTTATAGTATAATACAATAATAAATATATAAAATATTATAATTATTAGTGTAAATTAATTTTTCATCCTTCTAATTACCATTTATCTCTCTAACAAATTTTCTAGCTAGATAATAAAATTGATTAAATAATTACTAATATTTTTATTTATTTATTTATTTAGATCAGATTTTTTGTCATTCACTCATTATTTTATTTATTTTATTTATTTATTTATTATTTTATTTTATTGAAATATAGAAGGGTCGCCGGCCATGGGTGGTGGCCGGCATGATGGCTGCCACCGTGGGCAGCCACGAGCTCCCAAAACAAAAAAAAAAAAAGAAGAGAAAGAAGGAACAGAGGCGGCGACGTTGAGAGGAAGAAGAAGATAGAGAGGAAGAGGGAGAGGATGGGTGAGAGAAGAAGAGGTGGGATGAGGGTTTTGGAGAAAAAAGTGAGATTTAAATGGGGGTAATTTGGTCCAAAAAACAGCACCCGGTAAAGCTGAAAACAGCATTTTCAAAAAGCTCCAAATTGGAGCTTGTCCCCAAAAGCTGTTTTCAGCTTTCCGTAAAAACTAAAACAGCTTTCAAAAATTTTTACCAAACACAATTTTTATTTAAAAATACTTTTGAGTACTTTTTGGCCCTCTAAAAGCTCTCCCAAACAGGACCTTAAGCATTGCCAAAATTATTGAACTTCTAGTAGGCTTTTGCGAAGGTTTCACGGCGTGTTGGCATCTTATCAGTACCTGGAGCTAAATTGAGCGGCAATTTGCGGCAATATTTTTATATTTGTTTACTTTTCATCATGCTGGGTGCTTTAGGTACGGCCATTGAGACAATAGATCAGAATAATTAGGCTTTAGATACAACCATTTCGAAAATCCACACACACACACAAGTTTCCACTACAGAATTTAGCTACACAAGTAGTTTGTTCTTGCTATGCAAATCCAGTGGAGAAATAACAATGACGACCAAAAATTAATCTTATTTTAGGGCCATCATTGCGCTTTTCCTTTCATTCTTACTATAGATTTTATATCCCTTCGTTCAAGCCCCGGTGTTCTCGTTGGGTTAAGAATTCAAATTCATTTTAAATTTAATCACAAACACCAGGATCAGTCCTAATGGACTCGTGCTACAGTGTTTCATAGTCTACATAGATTATGGCCCGGATCCGCTCTGATACCATTTATAACAATCCAGAACTTTATCCAAAATGGCTAACCGGAAGATATTATTTAAGTTTCTTGATCCAATAAAAGTATACAAGATCTACCTAGCGAAGAACCGATGTGGGACTACATATGCGCTCGCAGAGGTCCTCATAATGATCATCTTAAAGACTACAGCAAAACATCCAATTATCAACACTTCAAATCATTCACATGCCTATCCATGCAAGAAACAAATGAACCCCACTCCGGCAGCGAATAAAAGCTTTTCACATCCAAGAAAAGAGCAAAATAGACACCGAAAATCCCTACATTAAGAACTAATAGCTTCTTACTTTCTACCATAAAACGCACCATTCATCACAAAACCTCTCCATCACCCCAGATGACCTAAAATACAAGTTCATAAAAGACCACGCCCACTACTTTCCCTCACATGATAGAGCAGGCGTTTGGGTTGTCATCGCTGAAGAGTGATGTAAACTGCTCCTCAGGTGCACCGGGGCTCGGCACGGCTTGGTCCACATTGCGGACAAACCCGGAGGGGGCCCTCTTGTCGTACGCCTGAGCTGCGTAAGGGTAGTAGACCAGATTGTAAGGGACGTAAGGCCAGAATTCCACCCTCTTCCCGGGGCTCTTCACCTTGTTCAGGACCTTCTTTGGCTCCGCATGGCCGGTCACGGTCACCCTGCTCTGCTTTCGGTTCAGAATGCATGAGACTACTAACCATCCATCCACAAGTAATGAATTATCCAGATTAAAAGAAAATCCAGTGGAATTCAACCCAAAAAAAATATAGAACATAAGACAGATATTATGACATCCATCAAAAAATTAGAACCTAAACTAGTTCATTCTATTACTATCTCCACATAAAATGGTGGTCTAGAACTTATAATATTGTGAAACATTTCCTTCAAGAATCATTAGATTCAAACTGTAAGAGACCTGTATGTATCCACAAGGGTGAAATACCTTATGGTTTGAGAGGATGTGCGATTTGATTAGAGATTTCTTCGACCTGCATATCCCACAAAATTCGCAGTAATAGCGCTTGATATCCCTAAAAACGGCCCTCCTCTCTGACCTCTGACCTCTTCAGCCTCGCTTGCCACCTCGCCAGCCGAAGCTTGAGATTCTACAGTGACCATCTAGACTCCAAAAACCAGGGAACCAGTCAGGCGCATTCAATTCCATCAAATGATTGCTCATCACGTAACATGAAATAATTTAGTTCATTCAATTGTAATTTGAAATACAAATTTTTATGAAACAGGATTCTTAGCCTGGAAAAGTAAATCAGTTGAATCTATAAAGAGGTTTGCAATTCTTTCGCCAGAGGAAGATCAAGCGATAAACAATAGATTAAATATGAGCAATTATCGGATTTATGGAATAATTCTCAAACAAAAAAGACAAGCAACAACTTCATACACCCCTAACAACGAAACAGCATTAAATCTCATTCAAAGTGGTTGACAATTCTATGATATCGGGTAAGGAATTTATAAAAACCTACAAATTGCATAAAAATTCAACAAAAAACAAGATAATCGAGAAAACACCGAAAGAAGTCAACATGGGTAAGCTAAAAAAATTACTAAATTTTGCATCTTCGATTGAGAGAAGATGAGATAACAATTAGGATCTCTAGCTTACCCTCTCCGCCGTGGAGAAGAAGGCCAAGATGAGATTAGGGCTTCGAGGCCAGGCGAAGACAACGGTGGGAGATCGAGCGCACGCGCCCGCGATGGGAGAGAGAAGATCCCAAGTCCCTGCCAGAAGACAATACGAACCCCTTCCCCTAGGGTTTAGTTTGCCCTCGGTGATAAAGGGGAGGACAAGAGCAACGCAACGCATCAAGCAGACGCAAGTTTTGCCGGGTCCAGAACCGGCCCAACTTAAGTAGCCTAATATAGAGAGTTTTTTTTTTTTTTTTACATGAATACCCGTCTAAAAATTTAAATTTACATGAATATCTTCTTAAAATTTATATTTATTTTTGTATCCTTATAAACACTGTTTTTGTACAAATGCTTCTAATATAACAATTCTTCTAACACCATTAATAAAGACCATAATTATTTTAATTAAAAATAAAATAAAATATTGAAATGATTTTTTTTTTTTGTCTCCCATCGCGATTGCCTTATAAATGTTTTTTTTTTTAACATCCATCCATTAAAGATATTTTAGTCATTTTAATTTGAAACTTTAATTTTTTAACGGCATTAGATGGCGTGGGTATATATATATGCATAAATAAGGATAAAAAAAGATAGAGTAGAAAAACAAGTGTTTTACAAGGGTATATGTGCAAATATAAATTTTGGAAGGGTATTTATACAAAATTTAATATTTAGGAGGGTATTCATGCAATTTTTTTTTTTATTTTTTAAGACTTAGACCGGACCTAAACAGAAGATAGTGGTTGGAAGAGATGAGAGGGGCCACCATTTCAAACCCGAAAACCACACCGAGTAATCATGTTGGATTATTTTTCTTTAAAAAGTTAAATAATTTAGATTCTTGCAATATAAACTAATGGCATCAGTCACACTTTTAACGGTCGAATAATCGAGATTCGTGCAAGATAAACCAATAGGCAACAATGATAAATTTAATAGCTTTGTGGTTAAGTGACGAAAAATGCGTGCATGGTAGTACCTTGAGCATACATAATAAGGGCTTGGTAACTTGGCAATTCAACTAGCTCTCACTGAATCCTCTTATACCTTATGGCACAGGAAACTCTTCAGCATGAATCGAGCGCTCCGTAGCATGAGTCTTGAATAATTAGTTTACTCCTTGATTTATAAAATTACAAAGCCGTTCAAAGGAACAAGGAATTTACATAGCTTGTTTGTTAGCCTGGTCGTCTTTATGTAATCTCAAGTCTCTCTTTCCCCCCATTACTTGTAAACACATGCAAGAGTAAGTGTAAACGATGATGATCTGTACGTAATAAATGCATATTTCCAAAAGTTTTCGTCTTATCTAAGATCTTAGCAGAAATATCGATTTATATATTTTTGCATCAGCATTTAATAATACAATACAAGAAGCTTATGGTGACCACAATCGAGGATGGGACGGAGATTGGGAAAGCTCCGATTTTATCTAGGTATACGTACGTGCCATAGCGACCGCATGGGATTAGATCTCAAGCAACCCAAATCATCGTTAAATTCTTTATCACTGTCGCTAGTTACGATGCTTGCAATGTTTCCTGCTGTACAGCTAATGATTTGATCCAACTAATTTCTTGAAATGATAAAAATTTACATAATTTATCAAGATTTTTATATCAGCGTCGTTGTCCTACCGATAATGAGAGTAATCTCTCCTCTTTACTTTTTTTTGCTCAAGCTTCCAACTCAATTGATATAATCTGGTATCAGCCACCCACCAAGTTGACCAAAATCTCTGTATTTTATAAGCCTTGTTCCCACTTTAGCAAATCTGAACATTTTTTTTTCTTCTTAATTTTTTCTGAAGAAAGAGGAGGGGGACTCGACCACCTCATTTCATTAAGGAGACGAAGCGAAAGAAAAATGGAGGACACGTGTTGAAGACAGAGGGGGTGAAAAGAACAAGTAGGGACTAGGGATAGAAGAAACTACCAGCCCAATGGTAGTTGGAGAGGGAGTCGCTGACGAAGAGGCTAGTTCGATCTTATCCAAAAGCTTGGAAATAGGTGATAGTGTTTATCGAAAGGCAAAAGGCTTTAAGGATCAAGAGTCCAGGATGACATTCTCCGAGAATGTTGTTCGCATAACAAGAAGTCAACCGAAAATATACTTGGTTAAACAAGTTGTACTTGAAATACGACACAAAGCGTTGCATGACCATGCGATGCCTTGCATGTTCCAGCCACGTCAAGGAGGTCTCTCCATGCATATCTTATCTCTCAAAAAACTCACTTCACATGAAATCCCTTTGCTTGCTTGAACTTCCTAGTGATCAGAACCATCGAGACTTCCTTTCACATAAAAAATTTTGTGTGCCATCGAGACTCTTTTCCTAACTTCACTTTGCGTCATACATGGTTACGAGAATATCACGAGGAATTTCCATCCCACTCGAATTCACCCATCACGTACCCCAGCAGACGTGGAGAGAATTTTAAGGAAACCAATAGCTAAAGCGTTGTCGCAGTGAAACAAGATTTCTTCTCCGATTTCTTCTCCGGTAGCTAAGGTGGCTCTACCGATTTTTGTGCGATCTTCCGTAGTTGGACTACTGGTCCAACTCTAAGATGATGGGACCAACTATCTAACTCTATAAAAACCCACCCCACCCCCATCCCCCACCTCAACCCCCACCCCTCCATACCTAGTATTCCTTTCCTCCTCTCCTCAAGCTCTCGCCATGATGAGGTCTCTAGTGCTCCCTTTCTTCTTCTTCTTCTTGTTTGCCTTTGGTTGTTCGGCCTACATCCCGCAGCCCGCTCTGAAGCATGCCCGCCCTCTAAGCCGCTCGAGCTTCCCGGAGGGCTTCGTGTTCGGGACGGCAGCGTCGGCGTACCAGGTGGAGGGTATGGCGCTGAAGGAAGGGCGCGGCCCATGCATCTGGGACACCTTCGTCAAGATCCCGGGTAATATATAAATAGATATAATCATCACACACTCCTTCAAGCCATTACATTGCCTTCCCTTATAGTTTTAGCCCTTTTTTTTTCTGAAGTTCTCTGACGTTTATATATGTACTCGTATCAGGTAATATTGCAGGCAACGCCACCGCCGACGTGACGGTGGACGAGTACCACCGCTAAAAGGTAAGAATATTAGCTTTCTTGATCTGATGTTAGCTATAGAGTACTAGCTTTGCTTGTTCTTTGTTCGGTGATAAGATGCAGACCGGTTAGTTCAACTAAAGACCGGTGGAGATGCATTCCCTTTTCTCATCTTCTTTTCCTTTTTGTTTTTCTTCTTTTTTAATGATACTTTTCTCATCTTTTTTCATACAAAAATGTTTGCATATAATTACACAGCAACCTTTTTAATCTAATGAATCAAAACCATTTTTAATCTATGAATGCATATTAGAGATATGTTGACAAACATTATGATTTGTGTGGATAAGGACTATCTTAATAGCTGGATTGGGATATTATTGCCGGTTGTTATATTATTATAAATATCGAGATTAACTGGTAATTGGATGGCCAGAAACCTAACTAATAATTAATTTTATGGAGCTATCACCTGGGGATCAAAGAGCCAGGTCAAGCCCAACCCAAAATCCGCCCAGGTTACATGCTCGGGTCGGGTCATATCAGGGCCGGTTGGATCCAGCTTCTTTTACCTAAATAATAAGCTTAGCCAGTCGTTAGGCTTACAGTTTTCCAGGCCCGGGTGGCACCCAACAGACTCATGTCTGAGCCAAGCTCGTCTTGTCAGCGGCAGAAGAAGCTTTCTGTGGATTGAGATTCTAGAAGTTCTGAAATTTGAAGAGATATATAGGATGTCGATCTAACATAATAAATTTGTGTACGTACAACCATCATTCTTCATGTGACCTTGTTATATGGAGTCACAATTTTGTTAAGAGGGATAAAAGTCGAGTC
The DNA here is from genome assembly GCF_051530095.1 of Phoenix dactylifera. Classification (NCBI taxonomy): domain Eukaryota; kingdom Viridiplantae; phylum Streptophyta; class Magnoliopsida; order Arecales; family Arecaceae; genus Phoenix; species Phoenix dactylifera. The sequence continues at coordinate 26,511,065 of NC_143194.1, forward strand.
ACATAGGCTGCTGAGTACATGACAATTATCCTGGAAGAGCGATTTAGGCTGGTTTTATAATTCACACAGGGAATCAATTTTGTTTGATTTCTTCGGCATTGTCTTTTATTCTTCTTCTTCTTCTTCCTTTTTCTGTTTTCAATTCCCAAGTAATATTTCAAATTCAAACAACTTGATTGTACGGTGCAGGAAGATGTGGACATCATGAAGAAGATGAATTTTGATGCTTACCGATTCTCAATCTCTTGGTCCCGAATTTTCCCAAGTTTGTGACACAATAATTTCTCATTATTTTCATACATAACTTCATTTTTCAAATAAAAAATAATGCTGCTGTTTCTAAAGAAATTCATCTGATGTATATGGTTCTACTTTTGTAGAGGGAACTGGAAAAGTTAACTGGAGCGGTGTATTCTATTACAACAGACTGATCAGTTACATGTTAAAGCAAGGTAAACTCCTGCCTCAATCTAGAAGCCCACATTGAATCAATTCGTTAATTATCTTGAAAGCTGTTTTGAGCTAATAAATTCTTTGCATATCAGGCATTACTCCGTATGCAAATCTCTACCACTATGATCTCCCACAAGCACTTCAAGATGAGTATCTTGGCTGGTTGAGCCCTAAGATAGTGTAAGTCTCCAGTGTTTCATCGTCGGATTTATTGGTGGTTCCACTGAACCATATATGCAACTCGCATGCATGCACGCGTATATGAAGAGATGCCTGTACCAAGTTATTATGTATGAGTAAGTAGTATACTGTTATACATATAAAAGATATGCCTATGGTAAACCCCAATCCAGTAACTAGTTCAAAAGTAACCATAAAAACAGAATACATCGGAATCTTCAAATCATTGCCTGTTGTTAGTTTTTGCACAGATCTAGATATTATTAACAATGCTGCAAGATTTTGACCGTTATGGTAGTCTTTGAATTCTAATAAAAGTCTGTTTGGATAATTGAGCTGAAAATTTTATTATATTCATAAATTGCGCCGCCAGTACAATAGATCATAAGTTTTAAGATTTTTTTTCTACTGATGGGACTCAGGCCGGCCCATTAAGTGATTTCTGGATGCTTAGAATATAGGTCTAGCCCAGTCTGTAATCTTATGATTTTGCTGATTATACTCATGCAATCTATGAGTCTAATAGAATTTTTAGCCTGATCATTCAAGAAGCCCCAAATCTGTTGAGATTGGTTTGTAATTCTGATCGATCATTTATATCATGCAGGGAGGCATATGCGAACTTTGCTGATTTCTGTTTCAAGATGTTTGGGGATAGAGTGAAAAACTGGTTCACCTTCAATGAGCCCAGGGTGGTGGCAGCTCTTGGGTACGATGATGGCACTCATGCCCCTGGAAGGTGCACCAACTGTTCAGCCGGAGGGAACTCCGCTACGGAGCCTTATATTGTGGCCCATCATCTAATATTATCTCATGCCGCTGCAGTGAAGAGATATCGTGAGAAATATGAGGTAAATGGTCCAAATATCATATATGCTATCGGAGTGAAAACATTTTTTTCTATGCACATAGAATCATAAATAATGCATGCCCATTGATGTAAGCAATATCATTAAAAAAAAATAATAAAATCGATGTCTTTCAAACGCTACCTAAGCATGCCTGGATCTCTTAGTTCAGAGTTATTTATGTTTGCTAGTTCTAATTTAATCATTTTAAATGAATTAGAATTGGTAGGACTACCATTGAGACTTTGGAGAATCCCCCTTCTTATTTCATAATATAATCATACTGAAAGTTTGTTTGACAAGAATAAGATTTATCAGGGACACATTGCTTGAATTTGTCATCAGATACAGAAACATCTTAGGATCAAGAGAAAGATGAAATTTTACAATTCGAACAAAATTTTGTTCGATAAAAAAAATCAGCATGTAATTCTGCTTTCAGAAAATTCATATGTGATTTTTATTTCAGTAAATTTATCATATTAGTTCTTTTATGCTGACTGGTAAACTACTGGTCACCTGGCATGTTAGCTACAATTGATTACTTACTGATACATTTTTTTATTATATTAATATTTACAGGCCCATCAGAAAGGCAAGATAGGAATACTCTGTGACTTTGTTTGGTATGAACCTCTTACCGACTCGATCAGGGACCAGGAGGCAGCTCAGAGAGCTCGAGACTTCCATATTGGATGGTAACACCAAGGCTGAGTTTAGATAGTGAGAAGAAAAAGTAAAAGATACAAGACTTATGAGCTAATAAATTTTAATGAAATCTGATCATTCTGGTGACAGGTTCCTGCACCCTATAATATATGGCGAGTATCCGAAAACGATGCAAGAGATTGTCAAAGAGAGGCTTCCTAAGTTCACCCGCGAAGAAGTTGAGATGGTAAAAGGTTCGATAGACTACGTTGGGATTAACCAATATACATCGTACTACATGGAGGACCAGCCAACGTACTCGCAGACACCAGTTAGCTACTCTGCAGACTGGCATACTCAATTTGCTTGTGAGATCCTTTAAACTCTTCATATTGTAATAAAAAATTACGTAGTGAAATTTTATCTGTTTCTAAATAACAATTTTTCTTGCTCTCCGATAAATGCAGACGATCGTGATGGTGTGCCAATTGGACCGCGAGTAAGTGTTTATTTAATTTATTTATTGTAGGATTAGAATAATCAGTAAGTTGTTATTTGAGCAAAAGTTGTTATAACCTTATCACATTTATAGTATATTAAATAAATAAAATTAATAAAAAGAATTTTAAGTAATATGTACTTATCTAGTAATACATTTATGATTGAAATATGTTTTCAATTGCTTGCACGCGTTGCTTATATTGTACTTATCTAGAAATAGAATTTATGTTCGCCATCAAGGTTCTAATTTTGGGTTTAGGATAGAAATTAAGGAAATGTTTCGTATTGTTGTTAAACCTAATTTCGTCCCATCACTCCATTTGTTTGTTGTATTTAGAAAATATCAATCATTTTAATGTGGATTTTTTTATATAAAAAACAAGGTTAGAGTTTAGTATCTTGGTCCTTGGATGTTAGTTTAACGGGCCACCCTCGTCATCCACCACGTCATTTTTTCCTGCATCTTAAAGCACCACTCTCCCCATTTTCATTATTTGCTTTTTGTTATTGATATTTAAAAAGAAATAAAAGAAAAGAAATTAATTAGAGAGAGCCTCTTCTCTCTCAAGCAGAAGTGAATTAACCATAGAAGAATGTCACATGGGCCCATTAGCTTGATCACTGCGTCTCATGATAGTTTAAGCTTTTGGACTATAAGCCAATAATACATGGCACCCTTGAATTTAACCGAGATCTATCCTCGGCTTGCATGAACTCCCTCGTGTAGTTTCATAGCTTTTGCAAATCTTTGGGCTAATATAAATGGATTATATCCAAATTAACCTTAGTTTTGTCAGACCATACTATCTCAATTTAATGGTGTAAGGACTGAAGCTTAAATCTTTGCTTTGATAATATTGTCTTAAAATGGTTCTCCACTGAGCATTACTTTGAATTGATATGGCCCAGTCGTAGAGAGTTGATTTTGGACTGTTTTTCATGCATGCAGGCGCACTCTGAATGGCTTTACATCGTACCATGGGGAATGTACAAGGCTGTGACTTATGTTAAGGAGACTTACGGCAATCCAACCGTCATACTAGCCGAAAATGGTATGAGAGATACATCAGACCATCCTCTTCGATCCATAATTACAAGTTCTAATACCGTCATGATACTGATCGCAGGAATGGACCAGCCCGGCAACGTAACTCTTCCTGGGGCCTTGCGCGACACTCAGAGGGTCAATTATTACAAGAGCTACATAACCGAGCTCAAGAAGGCGATCGACGATGGGGCCAATGTGATGGGCTATTTTGCTTGGTCTCTGCTCGATAATTTTGAGTGGAAGTTGGGATACACGTCGAGGTTTGGCCTCGTCTATGTGGACTACAGCACGCTTAAGCGGTACCCCAAGAATTCAGCATATTGGTTCAGGAACATGCTCAAGTTAAGGGAAAGGAGGAACTGATCTTATAGTCAGCGTCAGGACCTGCAGGATTTATAGTTTGCAACTTAGTATAGCAATAGGGAAAGGAATAACTGATCTTATAGTCAGCGTTAGGGCCTGCAGGATTTATAGTTTGCAACTCAGTATAGCAATAGCAAGCTGTTCAAAAAGCTAATGCTATTTAGTGTTTTAGCAGAGAGAGCTTGAATTTCTTTAATTACTTGTGCAATCTTGATTGCAGTATGTTTTAGACACTACTATTAGTTTGCTGTGGCTGCTATACGTTGTTACTGCTTTTATATGTCCTTTTCTCTCTCTTAAGCGCGCACACACCAAACAGCTGGCCCAGGCCCGCAAGACTCATTTTCTTAACCAGGCCCGGGAATTATAGGTTGGGCCGATTAATCTGGCTCCCCTACGTGCCAAAGAGGAGCTGCCCAGAGCACTTCAAAACTTGTTATATTTTGATTTTTTTTTTTGATATATTCAGACTAGAAATATATGAGTCATCCGTTGTTGCAAAAATTTTATTCTAAAGATCGTTGATCCAACTCTCAGATGGTGAATAAACTCTGGTTCGGGCCAGGCTCACCCAACTCAAAATCTATTTTGAGCTGTGAGATGAGCTGCGTCAACAAAATATTTGTTGTTTAATTGATAGTAATTCCAGCTTTGATGTCATGAAAATAAAGGAAACTGGATTAAAAATAAGGACATTATCACCAAAAAGTACCTTACACCTAGGTTGGCAATGGAACTAGATTGGGCTTGCTTTTCTTATTTATTGTTTTGCCTAGAGAAATAGAGACTCTTGCGTTTTGATCTATAGTCATTAGCCATAGGCAGAGTTGTGGCATGTGGCCTTTTTTTCCTCATCTCTTTCTCCCGCTCTCACATTCGAGCTTCATTTTTCATTCTTTCCTTCTCTATCAAAAAAATAGTCTGCAAATATTGATATCTCCCTTTTGTCATCTCTCTCTCTCTCTCTCTCTCATCAACAAAAAAAGAAAAAAAGAAGGAAAGAAATAAAGCAAAGGCAAGATAATTTCCATAAGAATTTGGAAATGAACTACAAGTTCAAAATTTAATCTTGGAACACAAATGACATTTTTGTCATCAGGGCTTAAGACCATATACCGTAATTAAACTTGCATATTGCATTGGCATCGCCAATAGGCACCATACATCCAAAATTATTATCAATCATAGTTATATAACCTAAATGCTCCGCACTTAGAATAGGATTTTGCTGCAAATCTTTTTCTTGCAAAGAAAAGTTTGAACGCCACTAATCCAACGCTCTCTAAAGACTGATCATCTATTTGCAATCGGACAGCAATCTTACTTTCATCAGAATCTTATTTAGTTATCAATCCCGCCTTCACCTAAAAGTTGCCTGCTGGATGTCAGTGATTCCTGACACGATCGACCTTTCCTCTACGAGTCTAAGTGAAAAAGGCAATCAAACCTATCCGTCCTTCCCAACTCAATACATAGCTTAATATTTTATCTCACCCATAGTGCTACAAGTCTATTATTTCGTTATATTATTAAATAAGAAAGAAATATATCGTTTCAAATTCTGCATATCATACTTTATGATTAAAATATTCTTAGTATCTCTCTTAATAATCATCTACGAAAATTTGTTGAAGACGTTATATATATAATCACCTAAATTTATTTCTGTCTTTATCCTTATTTGCATGATTATCATAGAAATCCCATATTATTTAGATTTTATTTTTTAAAATAAAAATCTATGTCTTATCTGCGTCTCCAATCTTTTAATGTTTTTTCAACGGACCTATGCAGGCTTATATATAGTTTCGAATAACATTTTTGATGGGGACATCAGAGCCCTTCATCCAGATGATCCTGAGCCCCCGGATTGAGCCAGACTCGTTTATTTGCATATTTATTTTATTATTTTATTTTTTGGCTTATTTGCATTCTAGGGTTTATTTGTGGTTTATTTTATTTCTGGGCTTATTTGCATTTTAGGGCTTATTTGTGTTATTTGTGGGTTCATTAGGATTTATTTCTGTGTAAGGGGGGTTTATGCAAGTTGTGTATTTGGGCCCTATATATAGGGAACTATTTTCATGATTAGGGTTTAATGAATGATTAAGAATTTTTTTTCCCTACGTTCTTTCTTCTCTTCTTCTCCTCTCCTTCTCTATTCTTCCTGCGTCTCCACAACCTCTTCTTCCTTCTCCTTCTCTTGTTCTTCCTTCTTCTCCTCTTCCCCCGCACTGGTGCTACATCAACTTGGTATCAGAGCAACCGGTTTTGCTTCTATTGCCAAAGCCCCGATCCGTCAACAGTTTTTCTTTCCCTCGGTTACCATCAACAACAAGAACAGACCCCTTCCCTCTGTCAGTCCGCTCACCAAAGAAAAAAAAAAAAAAGGATCACTGCCGAGTCTGTGAAGGCCCAGATCGACAGCCATCCACATCCGACCCCCCCTCTCTCTCGGTCTGTGTCTTCACCAGAGCAAAAAAAAAAAAAAAAAAGTTCTGCAGCCGAGAGAGAAGAAAGAGCCACAGCCCCTGCACCAGACTCTCCTTCGCGTCTCTCTGACTTGATCCATCAGTCGCCGCCGCTGCCCAGTGAAGGCCCGAGCCCACCGTCGGAGGAGCCAAATCCCACCACCCGTCGCGCCCACGGCCGCCTTCACCCCGCGCACAACGTCAGCAGCGCCACCAGCTCGCCCGCGCCGCCCACGGCTGACCCGTGGCAAACCCGGGAACGCCAGCCATCCCCCGCTGCAGGTCACGGAGCCGCAGCCGTGACTGCCGACGCGTCACCGGAAGCGCCGCCGGCCGGAGCCCGTGACCGGCCCCGCCCGCCGCCATAGGTCCCAGAGCCCCGGCCACCGCCATCGCCGTGAAGATCGGAGCCTTCTCCCGAAACCATCGGGAGGTTGAAGAAAACAAACCTAACGGGTAAGATCCAAACCCGTTACCCATTTCTCTGCTAGCCCGGATCCATTCCAAAAAAAAAAAAAAAAAAATACACGTGCCTTGCACGTGAGGAACTAACGGGTTATCGGAGCGGTTCACGCCCGACAACCCGAATCCGACCGGATCCAAGGTTATAACAACACACGTGATCTCACGTGTCTCAAAAAAAAAAAAAAAAAAAGAAGTCGGATCACGTGACCTGCACGTGTTTCCCCTCAAAAAAAAAAAAAAAAAAAACAACCTCTGTTCTGCCGAAAAGGAAACCCTAGGGTTTCCACCGTCCCCTTCGCCGCCGTCGCCGAGCTCCGCCTGCAGCGCTGCCTCTGGCCGCTCCGCCTTTCCTCCTCGCCGCCGTCGTGCCACCCCTTCGCCGCCGTCGCCGAGCTCCGCCTGAAGCGCCACCACCAGCCGCTCCGCCTTTCCTCCTCGCCGCCGTCGTGCCAACCCCATTTCCGCCGCCTCGCCGAGTCTGCCGCCGCTCATCTTTCGCGGCAGCCTTCTCTCTGCCGCTCCATCTCTGTTGCGCCACCTCCGCCGGGCTCCGTCTCCACCGAGCCTCGTCCGCCGCCGCCGCCGTGTCCGCCTTCACTGCGACCCGAGGACGTCTCCCGTGAACAACACCGGACCCACGCCATCCTCGCCACCGCCACCCCGAGCACCACCACAGCACCTCCCCGACTTCGGCCGCCATCCCAACCGTCGCCTCCCTCATCTGCTCTCCCCCTTGGCCATCCATCTTTCCCGCACGAACCAAGGCCCCAGCCGCTCTTGCTTCTGTACTGGCCCAAGCCCGTGCGCCATCAATTGAGCGCGACCCAAGCCCAAGCGGCTGCAGGTCCGATCTCAGGCCCAAACCAGATTGTTCTTCAGCCCATTTCAACAGCCCCGGAAGCCTTGTGCTGTAGATGCAGGTCCATAACTCCAGCTAGCTCTGCCCGGCGCCAACTTCGTGTCCGAGACTCCACGAGCAGACGATTCTGGTTGACTGCATCCGCCACAGGTGATAGGTTTCTACTTTTTCTGGCTTGTTCATTTAATTATGTTCTAGTTCTCTTGCATGATAGCCATATTTTGAAAACTTATATTGCTGTTATAATTCAGAACATTGAACCTCTCACTTCCGAACCCGTCCTATTACCCTTTAAATCTTGACATTAAATTAGCACACCCTAGTAACAGGACGTTTCTCAACATTATTCGATCATATTGATTTAGGATCAGAACAACTGTACTACTTGATTGCAATCTAATTTCTTAAATTGAATAATCTTAATCCTTAATTCTGAATAACCGAAGTAAAAATCAGCAACATTTAAATTTAAGCTATTATTGTGAAGACTTGCTGATTTCTGAAATCATAATAGATTGCATTAGTAGGTTGTCCTGCATCAAATTTGGTCCTACATCATAGTTATTAGGGTTTCATTAGTGACACTGCATTTCACATCATCACCCAGTGTCATCATTGCATGCCAACCTGTAGTGATATGGAGTACTATCTCAATCAACCTAAAACCCCTGTAGCTACCATGAATTCCGACATTTTGAGGTCTATCTTAGAACAGATCGTTGCCATACGGGCTGGATACAAAGAATTCAGACAAGAGATCCGTGAGCTCGTGCAACATTCTAGGACCCCTAAATCGCCAACCCCTGTTACAGCCCAACCTAAAATCGGTTTGGTCGCACCACCTGTAGTCCTTCCCTACTCTCCTAGGCACCAAACCCAATACTCTAGGTGTCAACAATTCGGCTATATAGCGCCCCAATGTTCCACTAAGACCTACCCGATTACTGAACCAGAAGTTAGGAACCAAGAGGCCGAATATGTCGAAGAAGTCTATGAACCAAATATAGAAGACTATGAAGAAGACTTTGAAGACGAACCTACAGAATTAGACTTTGTCCAAAATGATTCCCAAAGGGAGACTAGTGATCTAAGTACAACCAAGCCACTTCACATCACAACTGTGGAAGAGGTAGTGACAGATATTGAGAGCCAATCATCTGAATTGGCACTTGTAGCTAAAGTTACCCATACGGAGTCCAACCTTGAACATTCCCCGGTAGTAGTTTCCCTTCTAGAGGAGTTTCATGATGCACTCCCTGATGATCTTCCGGATGCACTTTCTCCAATGCATGATATCCAACGCGCAATCGATCTAGTTCCCGGAGCATCTCTGCCCAACCTTCTACATCATAGGCTCAGACCGAATGCATATGCTAGGACCTGAAATTTAATGTTACCGACAGTTGAGTTTGCATGTAATAGTTCGGTTAACAAGTCCATAGGTATGAGTCCATTCGAAGTAGTGCATGATTACAAACTTAGGCAACCCATAGACCTGTTTTTCATGTCTCATCAGTATAGAGTCTTTGAGTCTGCACAATCAATTGTATCACATCCACATTCATTGCATCGAGAAATCAGCAATTGTAGTCACTTTAATAACTTAAAATATAAATCCTTTGCTGATTTACACAGACGTTATAATGAGTTAAGTGAAAGAGATTACATCATGATAAGAATTAGGTTTGAACGACTTTCTTCGGAAACGTTTAAGAAATTGCAAATTTGTAGTGCAGAACAGTTCAAAATCTTAAAGAAAACCAGTTCGAATGCATATGTTGTGGATCTTCCTGATGACTATGGGATTAGTGCGACATTTAATATTGAAGATTTAGTCCCATACAAAAAGATAATATTCCTGCCTTCTGACCCCTTTATTGATATACCTGCCTATGTTGGATACCCTGCCCTATTACCTGCTGTTGAGCCACCACCTCCCAAATTTCATGCACGCAGAGAACAAATAGAACATATATTGGATGAGCAGGTTATTTCAAGCAGGAACGGTGGTTACCAACGTTACCTTGTTCGGTGGAAAGGTCGACCAAAGTCTGATGTGACGTGAATTTCTAAAGCACAGTTGCAGCGCATTGACCCCGATCTTCTGGAGCAGTACGACAGCCGGCCAGACATGTACTCGACGGGGTCGAGTTTTTCTCACCCGGGAGGAGTTGATGGGGACATCAGAGCCCTTCATCCAGATGATCCTGAGCCCCCGGATTGAGCCAGACTCGTTTATTTGCATATTTATTTTATTATTTTATTTTTTGGCTTATTTGCATTCTAGGGTTTATTTGTGGTTTATTTTATTTCTGGGCTTATTTGCATTTTAGGGCTTATTTGTGTTATTTGTGGGTTCATTAGGATTTATTTCTGTGTAAGGGGGGTTTATGCAAGTTGTGTATTTGGGCCCTATATATAGGGAACTATTTTCATGATTAGGGTTTAATGAATGATTAAGAATTTCTTTTCCCTACGTTCTTTCTTCTCTTCTTCTCCTCTCCTTCTCTATTCTTCCTGCGTCTCTACAACCTCTTCTTCCTTCTCCTTCTCTTGTTCTTCCTTCTTCTCCTCTTCCCCCGCACTGGTGCTACATCAATTTTTTAACTAATTATTCAATATACAACGTATATAAACTAGAGGATACTGTAACATGAGCCGATTCGGAAACTATGGACCGGTGGTTGTTACGGCACCAATCCCCAGCTCCGAAGGTTAAGTGGTGTTTGGAAGCAGCACTGCATATATTATCTCCAAAATCTGGCAAGAAACTCAAATAGAGCTATATCTTTCTGATTGGTGGGGTTCTTGTTTCAGCACTAAAATCCAGCAGGAAGACTTCTAAGTCTCCTCAATCCATGACCAAAGCTGCTACAATTATCATCCACCTCATTACACAACCAATAATTGATCCAACTTTTTTTCTGCTTTATCAAATCTTTCATCATTACGGCGGCACTCTAAACAATCTTTCATTATTTTTAGTAGCGCTGCTGGCGAGCAGAAAGCAGTGGAAGGCCAGCAAACATCTTTTTTTTTTTTTTCTTTTGAGGGACACAGGAGGTAACAAATGCTACCCTCTGTTTATTGAAGGCTGAAAGGGTTACAGAAGAAGGTTGAAAGAATACAAGAGTGGGAAGAAAGCAAAAGAACATAGTATAGACGGAGAGTGGAGAAGAGAAGGGCAGGAAACTTCATCTTGATCTTTCTGCTGCTGACAAAGTTTGAGCACTTGATGCTGCTTCAGGTGTTCGAGTCCCGAGTCGATCACTTTTAAGGTCCATATCCTATTCATCTGCACTCTGTTATCCCCCTTTAGCGGCGCTGCCTGACATAAATGGCTTAGACCCTGTTTGGAGGAGCTGTTAGTAGTAGAGCTTTTAGAAGTAGAGCGGTTGGAAGTAGAGCTGTCTAAACAGAGCGTTTATAAAAAGATGTTTGCTGCTTGATAACTACATTTTTAAATTGCTGTGGCACTTTAACATGTATTTGGTAAACAAACTTAGAAAGTACTTTTATGTGACAAAATGACCATAAAGGATATTACCAGTATTATACAACAGAGCATAATAAAATATAATACGTATTAATACATAAATATATAATATGATATAATATTAATGTAATGTAATATATTATTATTATAATATAGTACTATAACATTATGTATTATAGAATAATGATTGAATATAATATTAAATTATTTAACATAACATATCAATGTATTATGATATAATGTAATATAATATTATATTTATAGTATAATACAATAATAAATATATAAAATATTATAATTATTAGTGTAAATTAATTTTTCATCCTTCTAATTACCATTTATCTCTCTAACAAATTTTCTAGCTAGATAATAAAATTGGTTAAATAATTACTAATATTTTTATTTATTTATTTATTTAGATCAGATTTTTTGTCATTCCCTCATTATTTTATTTATTTTATTTATTTATTTATTTATTATTTTATTTCATTGAAATATAGAAGGGTCGTCGGCCATTGGTGGTGGCCGGCATGATGGCTGCCACCGTGGGCAGCCACGAGCTCCCAAAACAAAAAAAAAAAAAGAAGAGAAAGAAGGAACAGAGGCGGCGACGTTGAGAGGAAGAAGAAGATAGAGAGGAAGAGGGAGAGGATGGGTGAGAGAAGAAGAGGTGGGATGAGGGTTTTGGAGAAAAAAGTGAGATTTAAATGGAGATAATTTGGTCCAAAAAACAGCTCCCGGTAAAGCTGAAAACAGCATTTTCAAAAAGCTCCAAATTAGAGCTTGTCCCCAAAAGCTGTTTTCAGCTTTCCGTAAAAACTAAAACAGCTTTCAAAAATTTTTACCAAACACAATTTTTATTTAAAAATACTTTTGAATACTTTTTGGCCCTCTAAAAGTTTTCCCAAACAGGACCTTAAGCATTGCCAAAATTATTGAACTTCTAGTAGGCTTTTGCGAAGGTTTCACGGCGTGTTGGCATCTTATCAGTACGTGGAGCTAAATTGAGCGGCAATTTGCGGCAATATTTTTATATTTGTTTACTTTTCATCATGCTGGGTGCTTTAGGTACGGCCATTGAGACAATAGATCAGAATAATTAGGCTTTAGATACAACCATTTCGAAAATCCACGCACACAAAAAAGTTTCCACTACAGAATTTAGCTACACAAGTAGTTTGTTCTTGCTATGCAAATCCAGTGAAGAAATAACAATGACGACCAAAAATTAATCTTATTTTAGGGCCATCATTGCGCTTTTCCTTTCATTCTTACTATAGATTTTATATCCCTTCGTTCAAGCCCCGGTGTTCTCGTTGGGTTAAGAATTCAAATTCATTTTAAATTTAATCACAAACACCAGGATCAGTCCTAATGGACTCGTGCTACAGTGTTCCATAGTCTACATAGATTATGGCCCGGATCCGCTCTGATACCATTTATAACAATCCAGAACTTTATCCAAAATGGCTAACCGGAAGATATTATTTAAGTTTCTTGATCCTATAAAAGTATACAAGATCTACCTAGCGAACAACCGATGTGGGACTACATATACGCTCGTAGAGGTCCTCATAATGATCATCTTAAAGACTATAGCAAAACATCCAATTATCAACACTTCAAATCATTCACATGCCTATCCATGCAAGAAACAAATGAACCCCACTCCGGCAGCGAATAAAAGCTTTTCACATCCAAGAAAAGAGCAAAATAGACACCGAAAATCCCTACATTAAGAACTAATAGCTTCTTACTTTCCACCATAAAACGCACCATTCATCACAAAACCTCTCCATCACCCCAGATGACCTAAAATACAAGTTCATAAAAGACCACGCCCACTACTTTCCCTCACATGATAGAGCAGGCGTTTGGGTTGTCATCGCTGAAGAGTGATGTAAACTGCTCCTCAGGTGCACCGGGGCTCGGCACGGCTTGGTCCACATTGCGGACAAACCCGGAGGGGGCCCTCTTGTCGTACGCCTGAGCTGCGTAAGGGTAGTAGACCAGATTGTAAGGGACGTAAGGCCAGAACTCCACCCTCTTCCCGGGGCTCTTCACCTTGTTCAGGAACTTCTTTGGCTCCGCATGGCCGGTCACGGTCACCCTGCTCTGCTTTCGGTTCAGAATGCATGAGACCACTACCCATCCATCCACAAGTAATGAATTATCCAGATTAAAAGAAAATCCAGTGGAATTCAACCCAAAAAAAATATAAAACAAAAGACAGATATTATGACATCCATCAAAAAATTAGAACCTAAACTAGTTCATTCTATTACTATCTCCACATAAAATGGTGGTCTAGAACTTATAATATTGTGAAACATTTCCTTCAAGAATCATTAGATTCAAAGTGTAAGAGACCTGTATGTATCCACAAGGGTGAAATACCTTATGGTTTGAGAGGATGTGAGATTTGATTAGAGATTTCTTCGACCTGCATATCCCACAAAATTCGCAGTAATAGCGCTTGATATCCCTAAAAACGGCCCTCCTCTCTGACCTCTGACCTCTTCAGCCTCGCTTGCCACCTCGCCAGCCGAAGCTTGAGATTCTACAGTGACCATCTAGACTCCAAAAACCAGGGAACCAGTCAGGCGCATTCAATTCCATCAAATGATTGCTCATCACGTAACATGAAATAATTTAGTTCATTCAATTGTAATTTGAAATACAAATTTTTATGAAACAGGATTCTTAGCCTGGAAAAGTAAATCAGTTGAATCTATAAAGAGGTTTGCAATTCTTTCGCCAGAGGAAGATCAAGCGATAAACAATAGATTAAATATGAGCAATTATCGGATTTATGGAATAATTCTCAAACAAAAAAGACAAGCAACAACTTCATACACCCCTAACAACAAAACAGCATTAAATCTCATTCAAAGTGGTTGACAATTCTATGATATCGGGTAAGGAATTTATAAAAACCTACAAATTGCATAAAAATTCAACAAAAAACAAGATAATCGAGAAAACACCGAAAGAAGTCAACATGGGTAAGCTAAAAAAATAACTAAATTTTGCATCTTCGATTGAGAGAAGATGAGATAACAATTAGGATCTCTAGCTTACCCTTTCCGCCGTGGAGAAGAAGGCCAAGATGAGATTAGGGCTTCGAGGCCGGGCGAAGACAACGGTGGGAGATCGAGCGCACGCGCCCGCGATGGGAGAGAGAAGATCCCAAGTCCCTGCCAGAAGACAATACGAACCCCTTCCCCTAGGGTTTGGTTTGCCTTCGATGACAAAGGGGAGGACAAGAGCAACGCAACGCATCAAGCAGAGGCAAGTTTTACCGGGTCCAGAACCGGCCCAACTTAAGTAGCCTAATATAGAGAGTTTTTTTTTTTTTACATGAATACCCGTCTAAAAATTTAAATTTACATGAATATCTTCTTAAAATTTATATTTATTTTTGTATCCTTATAAACACTGTTTTTGTACAAATGCTTCTAATATAACAATTCTTCTAACACCATTAATAAAGACCATAATTATTTTAATTAAAAATAAAATAAAATGTTGAAATGATTTTTTTTTTTGTCTCCCATCGCGATTGCCTTATAAATGTTTTTTTTTTTAACATCCATCCATTAAAGATATTTTAGTCATTTTAATTTGAAACTTTAATTTTTTAACGGCATTAGATGGCGTGGGTATATATATATGCATAAATAAGGATAAAAAAAGATAGAGTAGAAAAACAAGTGTTTTACAAGGGTATATGTGCAAATATAAATTTTGGAAGGGTATTTATACAAAATTTAATATTTAGGAGGGTATTCATGCAAATTTTTTTTTTTTTTTTTTAAGACTTAGACCGGACCTAAACAGAAGATAGTGGTTGGAAGAGATGAGAGGGGCCACCATTTCAAACCCGAAAACCACACCGAGTAATCATGTTGGATTATTTTTCTTTAAAAAGTTAAATAATTTAGATTCTTGCAATATAAACTAATGG